>NW_010314432.1:36983-49990 GCF_000700745.2 Antrostomus carolinensis | reverse complement strand
TTTACACGCTGAACACCCAGATAAAAATGCTTTATCCATCAGAACACCACTCCATAAACTGTAGGCTAACCATCATCCTCCATTTACTGGTACACTGTCTAGGAATCTCTGTTAGATATGGCTTATCACCATAAGCTTTTAAAATTTAATTAAAGTGATTCTCCTGTACAACAGTTTTACTGAAGAAACCAACTGATTATTATAAACTAGTATCAGTAACAACAGCAAAAGCAAAAAGTTGTAAATGCTTTTTTTTTTTTTGAGTTATCTACAAGTTACTTATACCCAAAGAAAAAGAACAGGCAAACTTTTTATAACTACCTACTTTGCCCTAAAACGGATCACAAAACCTGAAGTGACTTTATGAACAAAAGGACAGGGCAGACCTCAGACCTGACCTCGCTATAAATGATCAGGGTACATATGGGATTATTAGTTACTTGAATTGTTCCTGATTTACATAAAATCATCCAAACCAGAGAGTTTGTCAGATATTGAAAATTTATTCTCAAGTACAGCCTGTGTCCTTTCAGATATCATCTCTGTAACACACAGCTGTTATCAACTGCCTCTGCAAACATTTAACTGCCCTGTCCACAGCCAGGTGTTCATCATTCCTGTAATTTGAAAGCTTCAAAACTTTAGGGATGGTAGGCTGGGGAAAGGCAAGGGGTAGGTGTCTGTGATAGTTTAACTGAGCTGGCAGCCAAACAAGACACAGCCACTTGCAGCCCCCCCCCACTTTCCAGTCAGCCCTACTTAATATACTAAACATGACATAATATGCTATGGAATATCTCACTGGCATATTCAACTGTCAGTTCTGGGTTTTACCTACTACTACTTTTCTTCTCCACTCCCCCCTTCCAGTCCTTTCTTCTTGGAAACTGCCCAAGCACAGAGTCCTTGTAGTTATCAACATTGTTCTCATAACAATCCTCACTGAAACCAAACCACAGTGCTTTGGACCTACTAAGAAGAAAATTAACCCTATCCTAGCAAAAACCATGACAGTGTCTTACCCGATTCAGACACTTAGACCATCAGATCACCTTTACTCCAAAAATACCGCACAACCCAAGAGAAACAGCTGCAATTGCTTCAGAGCATCACGCTCCTGTTCCAAATTTAAACATCTCACCAGTATGAGTTGATTTATATTTATACAGCTTCTCAGATAAAACAGTCTTGTATGATTAAATGCACATGCTCTTAAGATGTTTGTTTTAGAATGGATGAGGTACTCTTACAGAGATTCTGCTTCTGAAGGAGGACAGCTGGCTTGACTTTTACAAACATTTAACTCATCAAATACACTTAAAAGTGTGCCTTCCTGGAAGCTGAGGAATAGTCTGAGAAGGATGTTAAAGAGTGTCAAAAGAGTCAGGTTTGCTGAAACTTCAACACCTGACATTCAAACAACAGATTAAAGATGGTATCACTTCTTCCCTCACTAATGAGCAGTGGAAAGAGTACAAAGACAAGAGGAAAGCAGTTTCAATACAAATCAGTATTCAAAGCCATTTTAAAAGCCACTTTAACAAGTACCAACACTGGTTTATTCCTGCAAAATCTAAATGAAACTCATCTTCTCCAATAAATCTGCAGGTTGTTAGTTCAACTTCCAGAGAATTAAAATAAAATACAACTACCCCTTTCCTAGAAAACTTACTGACATCCCAGGAACTGCTCATGACAAAGGAATTCAAAAGCAACCTGGAACTGTTGATACAGGAATATTTAGGCCTATTGTTAAATGCTTCTATTAGCAACTGCTTAATGAGGAAACTACTGGGAATTTTCATATCCAGTACAAACTGGAATGTTTCCTTTCACTCTGGTCTTCCCTCCAGAACACAAGAAGCTTGGTGCTCTAATACTGTGGTGGTTCAAAGAAACTTGGCAAGCCACATTTAACTAAGGCCAGAAAAGTACAAAATCCAGATTTCCCTTCTGAAGATCTCGTACTTTAAAAATACAGTTGCAGAGAAGAAATTATGCTGATTTAAGCAGAACTACTCAACACTGAGTTAGTCTGGGTATTGATGTATCTTGCTAAAGATGTTTCCTATTCTGTAGGTGGCTTAGAAGAAGAGTCTCCTTCTCTCCTCTTGAGCTCTGGTCACAGGAGCTTGACAGACAGTGAGAAACCACATACAAACAGCCTTCTTACCAAAGAGTTGAGCAAGCTGGTGTTTATGGCTCTACACTTCTGATTCTGCATACAAGAAGGGTAGTTTGGTATCAACATAAACTATTCACATCTACTTACAAGATGGGAACTGCCAGGAAGGATGAGAAATCCCAGCACTGAATTTTCTTACGTATTTGCCATTCCACTCCAAAAAAAAAAAATCAAGTTTGCAGCTACAATGTTGGACACAAGTATCTTCCTTAACACTTGGCTCTGTAACAAGACTTCACTAAGATAGCATCTTCTGCTTGCATGACACCTTGGCAAAAAACTGCCAAATGATGGTTTTTTGGGTTTTTTTTGTTTTTTCTTTTCCTTTTTCCAGCTGCGGGTGACAAAGATAAATTGTGAGTGATCTGCATTTCAGCTTCTTCAATTATTAATGTAACTTTTGCAGAGGATTGGTTTTCCTAAATGGCATCAGAAAATTTCTGCTTAAGACTAGGAAAAGGCAGATTGAGACAGCATGCAACAAACTTGATTCTAAACTCATGAAACTGCTTTACAAACATACAAGAAGCACTTTTCCTTTACCAAAGCAAGTATAACTATCAACTAGGAGCTACTCAAACTGCACAGTTTCTTTACATTCAGGAGAAAAGAACCATAGTTCTTGCTCAAGACACAATGCTGCCATAGTGAGGGCAGTCCCCACACAGGTCTTATGCAAAAGGGAGAGCGCATCTGTGGATGTTTTTCAGCCAGTGCTATCAATGCACCACAGCTAAGAAGTGAGCTGTAGAACAATGAATCCCAACAGCAAGTCACCATCTCACTGCTGAGCAGTTACAGAGAAGTCAGGGGAGTTCCACGCAGACAACTATGATGAGTACTAAACATCCTGAAGGAGTCTGCAAGCGCTATCTTGACAATATCCAAGCCAACAGGAGCTGACACATACAGATTCTTTAGGTAAACTGAATGAGCCCTATCCAATGCTTTAGCATATTCCTAGTTCAGAGATTTCTTTTTTCACAGAACAGCACTTAATTCACACCTTCAGGTCATCCATGCACTTAGTCAATGATCACACACACCACTCCAGTTCTCTGCTCAAAGTCAAGCACTCATCTTGCATATATCACATATATCCAAGTTTACAGAATCTGCCTATACCAGGCTCCACACCAAGGCTCAGGACAGAGTTTTCACATTCATAAGGCAGCAAAATGTTTAGAACCTTCCAGGCTGATCTGTGTACAGTGGTATGACAAACAGTGTGTCTCTGTACCACTTCTGGAGAACGGTTTAATTCAAGCAGTATCAACATGTTTCATATCTGCTACTCAGAGGGCTCTGCTGTCCAGGTAACTACCACCAGCAAGTAACCAGGTGTCAATTAATCATTGTAATCATATTTCACAAGTAGTGCTCAGTAATTTGTCAATGTTCTTCTTACCTTTGTGTTTGTTCCAAACTCTGGAGCAGACACAGATATCATCGTTCCTATTTCCGTGCTCAGTTCACTTGCTGCTTTGGTTTCCTTTGTGGTGACAGGCTCTGGACTTCTGACAGAGGTGGGAGACGGCTTCTCCTGTCCCTCAGGCTCTCCCTGTTGGGCATCCTTCACCTTCCTGTTCTTTAAAGAACGCTCTTTCCCGATAGGACCAGGTTTATACTCTTTGTTTTCTACTGGACTCAAGTCTGGAAGCTAAGTTAGTGTTAACTTGTCAGTTATCTCTTCCCTCTATGTCCTATCCCACAAAAACAGAATTCTAACATGCTTAAAGTAATTTTGTTTATATCTAACAAAGCTTTCCTGAAGGGTAAGCATTTTCTAACAGATAAAGAATTTGAGACTAAGTTAGCAATATGTACATTAAATGCATTCATTGTGAACATTAGGAACCTAAACCATTGTTTTCAAGCAATACATGTCTTATGTGAAGTGGTAGAGTTCCACTAAAATAATATCTAATTGAAACCTACAGAAGAAAGCTGGCTTGACTCTCCTTACAAGAAAAGCACAAGAAAGTATAGAAGCCACAGGACTTTGCATACACACAGGTTATTTTAATTTTCAGAGAATCAGGATTTTACAGGGTCCCAGGAAACTAGAACAGAAGACTACCTTCATGTGAAAATATCTCAACATATGGATGCTGGCAGCATTTTTCCCTAGGAACTGAGCACTAAGGGGATATCCAGGAAAAAAATAACCACCTATGTGCAGTGCTGCCTTATATTGCAGACACCATGGTTGGAATAACTGCTGCAATTCAGTAGTTTCTTTTTGTGCAACTGAATTAAAACAGAATGAAGGGCCTCGGGGAACCTGAATGCTCTGCTGTTTAAATAACCATGTCCTTTCTGTCCAAGACTACTCAGCCCATTTCACTACAGAGGAGCACAAAAATTCCTTAAATGCAGTCCTTAAAATCATATTTCTTAAGCTTTGATAGTGGAAAGACAGAAGCTGCTGCTATTGTCTCTATAAATACAAACCAGCTGTTTCAGGAGCAGATGAAGACTCTTTACAATACAATGGCTTTGGGGAGGGTGGAGTTTCCCAAAGGTATCTGGTTCTCTCTGGAGGCCAGCAGAGACCAGCTTTCAGAGGGAAGGAAGAAAACAACAGCAGAAACAGATGCCTGAGCTCTGCAGTGCAGCAGAGGAACATCAGACCCATCTCACCCCAAATATTTTTTGCTCTAACAGTTTACAGAGGTAGAAATTCCTCCAGATGCTTTAAGGTCACAGCTGGAAAAGTAAATTGCTTTGTTTCAAACATGGTCCTCTTACATTGCCATCGAACATTAGTTCAACAATACTAACCTCCAATCCTGCACATATGTTTGTATTTAGGCTTCATAGCAAACACCATCACCGTGGGGGTGGTGGGTGTGTAGGAATTGGGTTTTTGTGTCTATTTTTTTTTGTCATCCAGACAATAAAGGATTACAGCCCTCTCATTCAGAGGAGTGCACAAAAATGTTCATCTCCAATTAATTTACCATTTAGTCACACATTGTCTTTCAATGAAATCTACAGGAGTCTTGATAGTTTTAACTAAGCAGAAAAAATAAACTTTCTACACAGTGTAAAGTAGACTCTATATATTTAACTTTGGAGTTCAGTATCTTTAAGTGATTTCATGGGGGCAGTTTTAGGCACACTGCTAGTATACTCGAGACGTGGATTCTGAATGTGCTGGGTTACTACAATTTACCAGCAGTATTAACTACTGCATATTTCTCCACTGTATGCATTTTGCAAAAAAAACCCATTAACTGCAGCATACCCACTGAGTGCCTCATGTTGCAGAAGTTAAATTCATTCTACGTGTGACTGCACTTTCAGATTTCGGCTTTTTTTGGACAAAAAAATCCAAACACAACCAACACAAACAAACACTTGGTCTTCTACAAGGACAATAGGGCTTTAATGACATCAGGACCACTGCCAAGTCTCAGACATCAAGAGGGACTGAAACAGCTGGTTCTGTAAATTACCAGCCAAGTTTATCTGCTATAATCATCTCTTTCTGGGAGTGAGAAGCTGGTGCTGAGAGCTAGCAATGCACAGGTAAGTATGCACTGGAGGCAGAAATAACAAGTACGTTGAAAGTTAACATGAAAGTTCGGGAAGTGTAATTTAAGTGACAGGAGGAGAAAGTATTACTCCTTAAGAGTGGTAAAAATGGAAATACAAGATGATGTTGATTGAATAGAGCCCCTAAATCTCTGCAAGACAAGCAATACACATTTTTTTAAAAATTGAAGTAAGTTTGATTACCTATCCAGTCTTCCTAGATTAGCTGCAAAAAAATTAATTGCCCACACAACTGTGCATTTGAATTTGAGATGTCAGATCAGCAGATGTAACACTCCTCCCTTTCCTCAAAACATTTATTTTCCTGAAACTCATCTTGGTAATGTGGCTACAAAATGAAGCAGGGCACCACTGCATGATTTAGAGGGGGTCAAGGCAGGCATGGTGGCAGGAAGAACTGCTGAAACTGGAGATATAGCCAGGGCAGAAACAGAACGCCTGCTTCAAAACAGCTCTCAAAGCCTGAGTGAAGTAAGCTCAAGAGAAAACCAAAACCCTTAAAACTAGAAAACCAAAACACTACTACATCCACAGCCTCCCAACAAAGCTACTGCAAATCCATAATCCCACCCCTGCTCTAGCCACATCCCTTCTCCCAAACACAGAACCAATGGACAAACTCTGCTGTGCTAGGATGCTGTTTACTTACAGTTCTTGAGCTGAATTCCCCATCTTCTCTCCAAGAACCAACTTGGCGATTTTTTGGGGAAATACACAAAAGGGGAATGCACTTTTAATAGGTCTATTCCTAACTGAATGAGTATTCTATTCCGTTATTTGTGACCTCTTTTTGGCTTAAATTTTTTAAAAGTTTGTACTAAAGACAAGACCTTTTACCTTTTGTGCTTTGATGGGTCCAGCCCGAGGCTGTTTCTGTCTTTGCTCTTTTGGTTCTGGTAACTTGTCAGTGGACTTCTCAGAAAGTACGGGGCCAACTTCATTGTCACTGCCACTGGAAGCTGGGGCTCCAAACTGAATAGTTTCTATACCAAGATCGACTCCACCTTCTTGCCCAGGCTTTGTCCCCTAGTTAAAAGGTAAATGTTTAATGCATTTTAAAAGATTTCTAGATCAGTAGAATGCCACTGGTTCAGAAAAGAGCACAACATATGCTCAGCTGAAAAACCACTAAAAGTACGTTGGCCTTCTGGCAGCAAAAGCACTATTTGTGACTGCAACAGATTTGCAAGAGTAAACAATATATGAACACACACTTCCTCCTCCTCAGGTTCCAAGAATAAGCAAAAAAAGGCAGTGAAGAAATATGTAAACAAGATCAAGATGATGAACTGGTAGAGAAAGGGGAGAGGGACAGTATAATATCAAAGATTTAAGTTCACAATGTTCTCCTGAAAGTTCAAAAATTCATGTTCAATTCAAGAGGAACAGTAAGAAATTGAAAAAGGTTTCCAGATCTCCTTAAGCAGTTAAAATGGTCTCTTAAGAGAGTTATGTCACATTCTCACAGACCAAAACAATAAAGTAAAAACTAAAAAAGCCCAAGAAAACAAAACCACAGGACTTTAAACGTAAAATTTAGGGCTATACAAATTCCATGTGATAAGTAGAGATAATACAGTTAGAAAGAACTGACTGCTTTTTGTATCTCTGATTTAAGAAGGGACACAAAAACCATTTAGTTCCTTGGGGACATCCTGTTTCTTTCTACATTACTGAACTGTACACAAGTGTTCACATGCAAACTAGGCAATATTATTTACTTAAAAAAACTGCACTGCATAACAGCTATCAGTACAATCTGAACAGCTGAGTTTTTAATTGAGAGAACAGTTTTTCCATGCTGCAGTCATAAAAGCACTAGCCTGTATCCTGTGTTCCTGTACTATCTCCTGACTTCATGGAATTCTACACTTACTTGTTTAAGTACATGCATACCTGAGTAAATGGATAATCTG
This sequence comes from Antrostomus carolinensis, assembly GCF_000700745.2. NCBI lineage: Eukaryota > Metazoa > Chordata > Aves > Caprimulgiformes > Caprimulgidae > Antrostomus > Antrostomus carolinensis. The sequence goes on along the minus strand of NW_010314432.1, from coordinate 42,328 downwards.
TACCCAATCCTAATGAGATATAACTGGGGTAAGCTTCACATACAGCTAGTCTTCCTCTCTTCTTTCTTACCTCTGGAGATGTAGCTGAACCAAAAGATGTCAAAGGCTTGTTCCAAGCACTGACCGAAGGCGGCTGAGGTGGGCTAATGGGTCCCACTGACAATTAAGAAAAGAGAGTTAAAACCCCCCCCCCAATGTTGCTAAATGCATTCAACTGAAGTTATCAATTGACTGAGAATTAAATTATAGATGTCTTGAGTAAATAAGCTTTGGTTAAGAAATTGTTAACCTATTCATAGATTAATTGTTAACCTAACAATATGCTACTTATTTAGCTGCTTTCAAGTGGAGCAATCATGATGTTTGGAAGCATGACCAAGCCCGACAAAACACAGATTCCTGAAGGGAGCAACGGCTGCTCATTCATAGTGAATAAAGAACATGACAACAACATAAAATACTGAGTAATATCATACTGCAAAAATTTATTTCAGAGGTATTAAAAGGTTACAATGCTGCACTTGGGAATGCTGCCTTCTATTCCCTCTACAAAAGATATTTGCAGGCAGAAGTGAGACATCAACAGAGAGAGCTGGCAATCAGCGTTCTCTAACTACAATGCCTGCCCCTGCCCCAACGCCAAAAGACACCACTTACATTTTTTGGAGATGTCATTTAAAACTGCTGTAGGAGGCACCTTGTTTTCCCATAATTCAGCTCCCAGACCATTGTGAGCCTGGGTGTTTTGCAGGACTTTGGCCGACACTGTGTATTCCGTGCTGGCTGTCCCTCCTGCAGCCTGGTTTTGTGTCTGAACAGAGACCTGTGGCTGACCTGGAGTCTGCGTTGGACATGGAGGCTGTGCCTGAGCTTGTGCCTGAGCCTGTGCCTGCTGCGCAGCTGCAGCTGCTGCCTGTTGCTGCTGCTTTTTGGCAAATCTAGGTGGGAGCTTGGAATTCTGACCTCGGCCTTTTTCACTCGATCCTTTTTTGGTCCAAACCTGTAAGCAGAAGCCAATTTTATTCTTACAGCTGACAGTCTGTATGTACACCAATTGTACATTGCATAGCAGCAAAAAGCAAACTAATTAACCCTGTCTTAAAGAAGTTTATTTTTTTAGGGGTATTTAACTACGGGAACAAAAATTTCTCATCCATTTTCCTCTTGGAATCAGCTGATATACAAGCAATAGTATAAATCTTGACCACAGAGTGAAAATCGGTGTTTTCAGTCTGCCAGTTCCACCCGCCTGACTGTCCAATCAGGAACTATAGAATCCTGAGATGATTAAGTAAAAATTAATGTAATTTACTAATTCTGAACAATTTAATACAACTATCTAGTTATATTTATAAGGTTTAAATAAAGCTTATTTGGAAGGAAGGTTCTGCACACTTCACAACATTCCCAGTACTGCAAGAAGCTCTTTCCCACTATAAATGCTGGTCTTGTACCTGCACTGTTTGTTCTTCCTTCTTTCTGCGCTCTTCATCTTGCAAGCGTTTCTGTTGCTTCTTAGACACCACTTCTGTGAAACCATCATCATTCAAGTTAGATTGGGAGTCTTCAACTACTGTCACTTCAGGGTGATCATCAATGATCACAACACCTACAGAAAAAGGAAAGGTATAGACGCTGCTGTTTTGACAGCTTTAGGTGCAGTGCACCGAGCCAAAATCTGCTTCAGAGTGGAAGCTATTTCCCCACAGACACAGATGGCAGTCCTGATTACAGGTAAGCTTCTGCTTGCCAACTGCTTTGCTGTTGAGCTTGAAAAGTGAGTTAAATCTTTAAGAACTGGAAAACTGGAGGTTCCTGTACCAGAACCTCCAATTAATAAATAAAACACAATCATTAACAACTTTCCTGGATATTAGTTGTAAGCTTATCAGTGATATCCACTGCCTTTGCTTACGAAAGTTAAACAAATTACACTAGACTGTGGCAGAAAATGGTCTGAATGACAGAGTTAAGACTACATGATAGAACAAAACTATTCTTATCTATACATAAGAACACACAATGAGATTCGCCACTTTTTCGAGGCACACACATTGTTGATTAGGTATGACAAAGGTAGCAATACTCAAATACACAATTATTCTGGTGTTTTAAAAAAACACCTCTCTAAGTTTTCAAACATCTATCTCTATATGCAACAAAGCTAGCAGGATTACAAATTCTTGTTAGCAAATTATCAACACATACTTGCGTAATTATTAAGATCAAATTGAGATAAGGCATCTGCTTTTTCCTTGGGCTTCTTCGGACCAGCCTTAGGTTCTTCTCTCTTTTTGCCACTTGCATCCTTGGTGCTCTTTTGTCCTGCAGCAGCAGCACCTCCATCTTCCTGATGTAAAGAGTTGCTGTTGGTGGGATCAACACCAGGCACAGTTGCTGTCTGCTCTTCAAATGGCCTATATTAGAAGATAATTGAGAAGATTAATGACCAGTCACAGAGAACAACTCATGAAGGAGCTAACAATCCAATGCAGATCCCATTACAGGGCTGTAGGTATCTACTGTGCTACTTCTTAACAGGCTCCCAACTTTTATTTTCAGGTCCTCAATGAGAAGTTTAACAGCAAAAGCTGTTTTGGGGACATATCAAATGCCCAGTTGCCAAAAGGAATCACAAAAAAAAAAAGAAAAAAAAAAAGAGAGAGAAAAAAAGAAAAGCATAATTTTAAGGTCACCTCTGGCTTGGTCTATGTAGTTAGAGGTACCAAAACTCAACAAGTATGCAGTATGCTGCAACTGCAGTAAAGCCTTCCATGGAAATAAACAAAAGAAAAAATGAAACCTAACAAAGCAAGCTTAGAGCATGCAATGTGAGCAAATATAAAGATACAATATACTTGCTCCACAAGCTCACTTGCCAAATGCTATGGGAAGCCCTAAGAATCAGATTTGCAGCATTCTGATTTTCCTGTGGAACCTGGAATACCCAATTTTTGCTTCGATATCACCTCAAGTGACTAGTCAGAAGAATTCTTAACAGTCTTAACTCAGAGGCTAAAGTATTGAAAACAAGTTTTTAAGCCCAGACAAAAACTGAACTTAGAATACAGTAACCTACAAGCACAAGAGTGAGTGCAGGATAGGTATCCAATGAAGAAACGTCTTGTCTTGCTTCCCACTTACCAGACTACTGTGCATTGTGGCTACAAAACAGTGGGCAAATAGCAACATTGATTATCAAGTTTCAATCCAATTTAGCATGTAGAGAAACAAAGCTTACTCTCAATGGCAAACATTTCTCAACATGCTTGTCTATGTCTGGTGACTGATCTAAAATGCAATGCAGTAATTTAGGTATTAACTGCACAACTGCCCACATTTCAGCCTGCACTTAAATCTTGAGAAACATAGCTCGACTCAAACAGCACTGCATTTTTTTTATCAGACATTTTTAACACTGTGCATACAAGAAGACTCTGCTCTCAGCTCCATGTTCCAAGTGACTGTATACAAACAGAAAAAATACAAAGTACACAGCCACAGGTGCATGTGTTTGCCAATTATTTATGATTTTGAACCACAAGAGGACAACAGAAGACCATGACCATGTGTGCTTCCTAACAGAAACTGGTACTCACCCTCTTTTTCCACTTCTGGGTGGAGGACCACTCCGCCTTTCACTCCTAGGCCCTGAGAAGTTCCTCCCTGGCTTAGCTGGCCCATTGTTGCCACGCCGGTTCTGACGGTCTATTCCAGGCCGCTGACTAGAGAAACTTCTCTTGGCTATTTCCCTTTTTGGAGCTCCAGCATTTTCTCCTGCCTTTGCAGCCACCTGTGCCGCTACATCTGCTGTTTTCTTCTCATCCCTCTCCCGCCTCTCATTGAAGTCGCTGCTTTCTGAGGCTGTTTCCCACTCTTCATTTGCCTGGTCTGAAGAATTCTGGTTGGACAAGTCTGGTGTCTTACTTCCTGACACATCCAAAGCAGTGTTGGAGGGCTCGCTAGCTGCAGTAGTAACTGTGGCACTTGTTGACGAGCTAGTTACAGCCTCGTTTATCTTTGATGCGGCCTCTCTTTCTTTTAGGCGTCTAAAACGTGGTGGTTTATCTTGCCTTGGAGGTCGAGCAGGTCTTTGTCTTCGTGGCCTCTCTCTATTTGGATCAAACTTTCTCTCAAATTTTGGAGGTCTTTTATCAACTGGTATAGGACCATAATGTTCATTTCTTCTTGGAGGCTCCCCATCTTCTGGTTTAATGATCTCTGTTTGCCTAGGGTTCCACTGATTGTCTCTGTAGGCTGGTCTCCTTATTGTAGATGGACGTGGAGGACGCCCACCAGGATCTCTGCCACCACGTCTATACATTCCCCCTCTGCCTCGTCTAGAAGGCTCTCCTTTAGGAAGAAACCCTGGTTTGGGTTTGTTCTCATCATCTCTTATGTATGTTTTTTCTAGGGATCTGTTGTCTACTCTGATACTGTTTTCAGGTTTGAATGACAGGGACTTGGTAGGCTTCTTGCCATCAGCTCTTTCTTCTCTTTTTGGGTGCTTGCCTTTGATCAGGCTGTCTTTGTCTGAAAGCAGCGTGTCACTTGCGCTTTCATGAACTTCACTGTCAGAATCCGTCTCTGAACCATGCTGTCGCCGCCGTTTTGGGATTACTTCGAAGTCAGAACTCTCACTACGAGTTTCACTCTCTTCTCTTTGCCTAACAGGTCCCGAAGGCACGTGGTCTGATCTAGGCTTAGGATCTCTGTAGTGTGGGTACTCTCTATTATGGACTCTACTGCCCCGACCACGTCCTCCATAAGAACCCCTGTAGCTACGACCTCTAGAATAATACTCCCCACGACCTCTGCCTCTGTATCCCTGCTCTGGGAACCAGTCTCTATCCCTAGCTTCTTTCCAGTATGTCCTAGGTGGCAAGCCAGGCTCTCTTTTTACTGGTCTGGTTTCTAAGCGTGGTTTCTCGACAACCTCCTTGCTAACAACCTTCTCAGTCTGCTTTTCTTCTTTCACTACAGTAGCTGGCTGCTGAACGTGTGGCTGCTGCTGTGCTGCTGGTTGCGCAGGCAGCTGCTGCTGTATTGCAGGGGGAAGCTGTGGAGCAGCAGGCTGGGCAGTCAGTAGCTGTGGCTGGACTGGAGGTGTCGGTGGCTGAACTGGAGCTTTAGCTGCAGTCTCGGTTTGACTGCTCTCCTGGCTTGCTGGTGTCGGAGCAGTGTCCTGGGTTATCTTCTTAACCAGAGGAGTGCTGCTGGAGGCGGATGTCTCTGGCTCAGCTGGAGGCAGTGGCACTTGAGGTGCTTCCTTTTTGTCAGTTTTTTCAGACTTGCTAGGTTTTTCACTAGCTGTCTTTTCTCCATCTTTCTCCTTCCTCTGCTCC
>NW_010314432.1:32109-36963 GCF_000700745.2 Antrostomus carolinensis | reverse complement strand
CTCTTCCTTCATATCTCTAAGCACAGGTTTTTTAATAGGACCGGATCTTCTTACTGGTCTATCACTGCCTTCATCTCTTCTGCCATAACCTGGCCTAGGACCCCATCTTGTTTCAGACTTAGGTTTGTAAGTTTTTTCAGGTTTTGGTCCTTCTGATGTTCTATTATTGATCAAAATTTCTTTTTTTGGCTTAATTTCAAGTCTCTCAATTGTCTCCTTAGTCTCAATAGGCCTGTTATTTAATTTAGGGATATTTGCTGCTGTGTCACTCCTCTGGTCTTCTGATTTTAGAGAGTGACTTGAACCATGGGAAATGCTTCTCTTCAGTGAAGAGTGACTTTCCCCCACAGGCACCAATTCTTCTGGAGAGCTATGTGTAACTTTCTCATTCACTCCTTCAAAATTAACTGCTGTGTTAGGTGTGTCAGTTTGGAGAGGTTGTACATCTTCCAAGGGCCTGCTTGGGAACTTTTGTACCTCCACTTCTCCTGATTCTCTGAAAAAGTCTGTCTTTGGATGAGAGTCCAACTGGTTGCGTTCTACAGGATAAGCAGCAGCAGGGACAGCAACTCGATCTTGCTCCAAGTGTGCCTCAGATCTAAGCAGCAAGCAATTAAAACTATTAGGGTGCAGGAAAAAATTTTGCTCATCAATATTTACTTAAATCAAGTAATTTTCTATTTCAATGAAGGATTAATGTCAGCTCTAGGAAATAACAGGTATTCATCTTCATAGTGGCTGCTAGTCATAGAGGTCAATTTTATTCTATCCTGATTAAGGGTTCAGTGTCAAATGTACAATTAGTTATAGAAATATATTACTGTTAATGGCTATATGTGCAATTTCAAATGGAGCCCTCAAGTTTGCAGGCCAATATAACAAGTATTACCCTGACAGCAAAAAGAATTTCTGGGTACTTAAGAGGTAGAGGAAGCCTTCCTGACCATTCATCATGCAGCAAAGGTCAAAAGCAACTGTCTTGCTTTATACCACTTGTACTTAACACACCACTATTGTGTGTTAATCAGACTGAAGTTTTCTGATATGGGGGGAATGGAGAGCAGATGGAGAACAGGACACCACCATATGAGCATTCTACAAAACTGAAAATTCAAAGTATTATGGCAATCACGATTCATCAAATTAGGGTAAGGATCCTCAACAAGGGGTAAATTGTCTTTCTATACCCCACTACAGAGCAGGCATGTCTTTTGTTATATACAGCAGCGCCAAGTACACTGCATCCCCCAGTCACAACTCCTTCTGAAGTTGTGTGTGAAGGGCAGCTATAACTCAGCCAGTTTAAACTGTGTTTTGCAAAGTAAGTTACACAGCCAAGTATCTGAAGTCTGTAAGGCTTGGAGAAGTGACATGCAGGAGTCTGTGACTCGGGCTTACCTCAAATCATCAGGCTCTTCTAATGCTTTGGGAGGAGAACTAGATTGCTGAGGTTCTGCATGGGGGTACGGGTCAGACCCCCACATCATGCGAGGCTCTGACAAAGGAACAGTGTGCTCTCTTGCCGAGCGAGCTATATGTTCAAACGAATCTGAACTAGTTGCTGATCCCTCTATCTGGTCTCTTCTCATCAGTGGTTTGGGAGGCATAATTCCTGCGACAGATTTAAGTTCAACTATTAAAACACGTTTAACATTAGCAAAGAAACCTACCTCGAGACTAACAAAGCATATCAGGAGGTACTGAAGAAAGTTATTCTCTCTCTCATGATCTCCTTTCCTCTACCCATTCCATTGCTGAAATCAAATGTCTATTCACTGCCAGCGACCTCAGAATGACTAAGTCACATTCACCACTAGTACCCTACATACCAACAAATCTGTCTGCTTCCACTATAAATGGTAAGAACAAGGTCTTTAACCTGTAAACTTGTGGATTAAGTTTCTGCTGTAAGATCTGAATGGCAAAAGGCAAGATTAGCACACACATAGGTGTTATTCTGTACTCTATTAAGGACTCTGGGTCCTTTTTTTTTTTATATAAAAAAAAATCATTTTAAAGAAATTCTACAGTTTTTACTGTCTTTGCTTAGCCTGCCATTTCCTCTGTTCATTCCTTGCACTCATTCAGGATATCCATTCCCTTACTCATTAGCTGGAAAAGCGTCTCTGTTACATGCCAGACTTGTATTATTTATGCACAATAGCTTTCCTAACTGCAAATCAGATGGCCATTCCACAAATTAAGAAGGACTTTTTAGTGCCAAGAATCTGAAAACACAAATTTAGTAAGACTCTAGAGGTGCTAATACATAATATAAAAATAACAAAAATTAACAATTGTTTTTTAGTAAGCAATGTAGTATCAAGTGCTAACATGTAATGAAATACAAATGGTAAATAGACTATTTTTTTCAGTTCAACCAAACTCATGCCAGCTTCAATATCTGTAAAAAAGGCTTATGCTGACATTCTGAATACATCCTTAACTGTCACTAACACATCTGCAATCTGAAAGCTGTGATTTTACTTCACAGGCAAAGATATGCATTGACACAAGACTATCATTTTTCCAGTATTACTAAAATCTATTTAGTCTCAACTGATGAATAATATAGTTTTATTTTTTAAAAACCCCACTCACTTGCTGTTACTATGCACACTGTGCTTAGGGAAAGGCTTCCATATCAAAACCAAAACCAAGGAAGTTCAACAGTCAAAAAATGCTGCCAGATTTTACCTGGATGAATAGGAGGCATATCCATTGCAGGTCTTCCTGACATCATTCGTGGGTCCATGTAAGACTGCATCATGAGCCACCGTGGATCAAAGCCCATTGAAGCTAAATGCTGAGGATGTGGCTGCATGGGCTGGTAAAGGGGTCTGTGCTGGGGAGGCGGGACAGGGCCACTAGAAGGCTGGGAGGGAGCAGATTGTGGAAGGACACCTTGTTGTTGTTGCTGCCACTGCTGCTGTTTCATTTGCTCCTGAATAACAGAAAACAGTATTACAAGACTCTGTTAAGATGAAGACTTGAGCAGAGTTCAAATAAACCTTGGAAACTACAAGTACAGTTATCTGCAGGACACTAGGCATTCTGAAAGTTAATCTCAAACCATGCATCAGGGTGAACTAGGAGAAAAGGGAGGAAACCAGATGGGACAATTTAGAACAGCTACAGTTTTGCTGGTGTTCAGCTGAGATACAGAACAACCTACACTTCATGCATGTCATTAATGCAAAGTGCTCTTCAGACCACAGGACCCAAGTCCAAATTACATTTGTGAGCGTCACACTCTTTAAGGAAAAGCTGTAGAACTAATGATCAGACCTCTGATCACAGGCAACCACACAGCAACGCTCTACTTCCAGCAACTGATGCAAAAATGGCCAGTTTTAAAAGCCTCTCTTGCCTTCTGCTCACTTATGTACTTTGCAAATGATATGTAGTGTTTAATGCAGAGCAATTCCTGACAATACCACAGATGTTACAGAAGCTGTAAACCAACAACTTAAGCTTTTTGGAAACACCTATGGTCACACTATTCAGAATGAAGAAGACATCATTCTTTTAATGAACTGGTTAGTTACCTGCTGCCTCTGAAATCTTGGTGGCAATGATTTCTGGAACTGTTTAGAATAGCCTGAGGAAACAGCAGGACGAGGCTGAGATCCCGAATCTGGCTCACTCTCATGAGTCACCTGTGAAATCTCTTTCTCATTTCGACCACTATCTTGTCGGGCAAAGACTGCTTGATCTTCTAAGAAGAAGGGAGGAAAAAAAAAAAAAGCAAAACACCCCACATGTAGGAGACATGAGTGAATCTTAAAACTACGACAATTTCACCAGAATGTCAGATAAAGAATGTTGTTCTAAAATGAAAACGATCTGCCTTCTCTAACCTCATAGTCTTGGTTCCCAAAAACGGCCAAAAAAGTTAAAAACAACAGCTCAAAACAGAACAATTGTTGTTAATACCTCTCTCAACATCCCTCTTAAACGCAAATACACTGGGAAATCCACCACTGCCATTTAGGTTGTAGCTATTATGTGACTGAAGAAGTGCTGTTATCAATGCCACTGTATTATATTTGAATCAATTTTTTTTAGGAACCAAGGTTGGGTTCTACAATTACTTTTATCCATTTAAAGGATAACATAGCCTTATTAAGCACAGTCTAACAGTTCTCTCGTGGCATTCAAGTTCCACTACAAAAAATGCACAGTTTAAATATGCGCTCTTTGTGCCTACTTCTCTAGGCTTGCTGAAAGAACAGAATAGCTGAAATAATTTACATTGCTTTTTAGCAACATGAGTTGCTGACCCTCTTTTAGCAGGAAAAGAAAGCCTGCTTTTCTTTCTGTATTCTTCCAAGTCCAGTGTAAATCATAAAACCCATTTTTTTCCTTTAATGTTTTCATGAGTTGGGCAAACAGGTCTAGCTCAAAAGACAGTTAGCAGCTGTAATGTGTCAGGAAAATAAATGGTCTAGATGCACTAGGTTCATTAGGTATGCAAATTAGACTCCTAGATTACAACTCCACTCTGCATGACTTAGTTCTAAGACAGGCAACTCCTACTTGCATGCAAGCATACCTTTTTCTTCCTTGTTACTCCTGGTTTCACTTTCTTGTTTTTCTACTACAGGTGTTGACACAGGTTCTACAGGCTCAGGAACATCATGTGCTGGTTTTTCCTCTTCTTTGTCTTTCTCATTCTCTTTCTCTTTCTCTTCTTTCTCCATCTCCTGTTCTTTCTCCATCTCCTTTTCTTGCTCTTTTGCCTTTTCCAGTTTTTCTTTTTCTTCTTTTTCCTTTTCCTTCTCCCTTTCCCTCTCTTTTTCCTTTTCTTTTTCCCTCTCTTTTTCTCTTTCCCGCTCTCTCTCCCGCTCCCTC
>NW_010314432.1:16546-32079 GCF_000700745.2 Antrostomus carolinensis | reverse complement strand
CGCTCCCTTTCCCTCTCCCTCTCTCGCTCTTTCAGAGGGTCTTCCCGGGAGGGTTTTGTCACACAGCCAAATTTCTCATTTAACCGTTTGAGCTTTTCAGCACAAGCTGCTTTTCGCTGCTCTTCCATTCTTCTTTCTTCCTCTTCTCGCCGCTTACGGGCTCGCTCGACTGCAGCGGATATCTCTGACTGTTGTCTTCTCCTCTGTTTCCAAATTTCATCTTCATCTGGTACTGGTTTAGGGGGAAAAGGTCCCTGCCTTCCAGGTCCTACCTGGCGATCAGGGGGAGGAGGGTGCTGCAATATTAAGATCAGTTAAGTCAAATTGAACATGTATTATATCAACAGCCAGATGAAATATTACATTTTAACTATTTGTTGACACATGTATTTGCATGGCATCTTTAAAAAGCAAGACTTGGAGGAAAAAGCAAGACTCATGCAACTTCAGCTCAGAAAGCAGAGGTAAAGGTTCAGTTGGGCTTATGTCACTCCTCCCATTACCAAGGCAAAACAACAGCAAAGATGACAAACATCTCTTAGATTTGTTTACAGGCTGCTCTAAATCACAGAAACTACAGGCAGATCTCAGACAAAAGTCCCCCAAGGATCCTAAAAAATTCAAGGTAGCTGAGGATAACAGAAATTTTCATAAGGACTGTTGAAAATTGCTAAGAAGCTACTATGTACACATTTATTTGGGACTTGAACTCCCTGTCTACCTCAGCAGCCAGCCCTCCAGCACTGCTCCCATGTCCCTGTTCTCTCTAGCTCCCAAATGGGGCCAAGTAACTGCAAGTTCTTGAAGTTCTCATGTACTTCATATGTCACTTACAAGATGATGGTGCTGCTTTACACAGTCAGCAGCACAGCTGTGTTGGGGTCCCTTTCTTACTGGCCCCAAGCACTATTATAATTTTACTTGTTAAAGAAAAGTCTTATTCCTATGTGAAGCATACTTTTACTTTCCTTAGTCTAAATCCCTCCTTCACCACAGCGTTAAAGAATTTAACTCAGTGAAATAAGGACAGTTTTAATCTTTCTTACCGGTGGCAGAATAGATTTTGGATGAAGAGCAGGACCACCTCTTTCATGTATAGAAGGCTGTGCTGGACCTCGATCCTATTGGATCAAACACAGTACCAGGGTCAAACAACAGTCAAGCTGACAAATTTTAGATTTACTGTTTTCTGCTGTATTAAGATACTACACCTAGTGAACTGCCTGCTTGTGATACAAATTTGCATGCAGAACAAGGGCAAGAACATTTCCACTTTATGTACTGAGAGCTAAGGAATTAATTTAAAAATTCACACATCCTAATTTCATATTTATGTTACTGCACTGTTTTTCCTCATACTCAATGTAGCATCAAAGCCCAAAAGATTACATGATCTTTTAAGAGGAAGTGCAAATAAAACCAACTCAGGACCCCTCATCTTCATTATTACTGGTGTCAAGAGAAAATATTTCTGGGAAATTTTCAGATAAAGCCAACAGTAGCTTTTCCTGGGAAAAAAAATTGTAAAAATAGAGCTGAAGCAGGCATGAGCTGAGGTGGCTGCCAATCTTCCTCTACTAGGGTATAAACCAAAAATCAAACTGGCTGAGCTCATGAAGTCTCTGTGGTCTGTATAACATACACCTGCCTGAGATGTCAGAAGTGAGCTGACACATTATTGCTAAGTTGCAATAATATGAAGACAGCGAGTCATGATAGAAAAAAAACAACCCAAAACCACACGCCCAGGAATAATGTGTGGGCCAAGTGAGCACTATTTACTGTGCCACTATAAAACGTGATGGACACCAGAAGGGCTTCATTCACTGTTACAAGGATGGACAAAAGTATTGAGTTAAAGCCTGTCAGTTAACTGACACAAGAGTTCTCACCCCCTCACAACTGAGGATTAGAACACACTAGGTAAAGACATGCTATTTTTATTTTGTGACCAGAAGCAGCTAAGTTGACTAAGCAGCACCTGATCAGTTACACAGCTCAGATAAGCAGTAGCTAATGCTTTCACTCATGTTCATAACCTTAATTGACCTGACAGTTTGGAAAGACACCTGAGTCAGACCTCTCCCGACGAGGCTGTTGCCAGAAGAGCTGAAGAGAACAACACACAAACCTGATCAAGCTGAGAGCTTTTGCCATAAGACCCTTTAGTTGTTGCTGTGGAAACCTGGGTGGCAGACTTAGCACTTGTCTGTTCTTCTGCTTCCTTCTGGCCATCAGGACTCTGGGAATCTTTTGATGGTGTTTGTTCATCACTATGTGCAAAGAAATAAGAAAAATGGAAGCTGAACTCCACACAGGTATTTGGTGATTTACCTTCTATCCTCAATGTTTCTTATCAAGAGGGAAATTTCCTCTCAGCAAGGATCATTTCTATTTCATGACCAGCTGACTGAAGTTTGCAGGCAATTATGCAATTTAATATGGTCTTAAATTACTGGAATAAATGTTACTGGAATGAGTACTCACAGTCATTTCATTCAACCTTCCCAAAAGCTAAGCTAGTTAAGTGTCATTCACACTCAACTGGCAACACCAACTCACCCACTTTCCTTCTCTTTTTGACTGCTTCCTTGCTCATCATCATCACTGAAGTTCAACTGCTCAGTGTAATCCACTTCACTCTGAGCACCTGATACAGAAGCAAATATTCAAATAATTGTTCCAAAAGATTCCATGTAGAAATAATAGAAACCATTAACCCCATGTTCTCACCTGCCCAGCCTTCATCAGCCTCAGCATCTAGATTATCAAATTTATCAAGTTCTTTCAGTTCACTAGCACTAAGAATGGACGGGCGCTCAATAGGTTCTGAACACCATGAAGGCGGTCCTCTTCCCCTGGGCCCTCTGAAAAAAGAGAAACAAAGGCCACTGTCACTATTTATCCAGCAAAATGACTAGATAAAAGGTCAACCTGAATAACAAGTTGGAAGTATATGGTACTGTTCTCTCAAATACAGTATAAATGTGAACTATCATCCACATGTGCAACTATTCAGATAATTCCTGATACACCACCAGATGGTTCTTTACAGAAGAGAGAGATTAGATGCTATAGCCTTGCTTGCACACCTCACAAACAAGCCAAGAATCAGCTGACAGTAGAAAACCACATGCCTTGAGGCTTTCAAATGACACACTGTATATATCTTGGCATCCTTCTTATCACCAGGTTATCCACCTCAGAGATATTTCTTTATACTTTTCATGCTTTCCGACTCTCAAAGGTTTTGTACCTTCTCCCTATTCTTATACTCAAGTACTCCCAGTCATCCCTCTCAGCTTTTCTGTCCTCTTCCTGATCCCAGACACAGATCACCTCTTGAAGTTTGCACCCTACTGCTTACAGCATCCCCTATTTCCTCATGCATGTGCACAGCCATCCAACTATTGAGATATGTACAGAAAGGAAGAAAACTAGTTGTATAATGCATTACAGTTCTACTTTAATTGGAGAGCAGCAGAGTTGAGAACCAGGAACTAACTGCTTTCACTATAACAATGGAAGAGTCCTTTTACAGGCAAAATACTGGCTGAAGTTTCAAAGGTGTCCTCAAGTAATTCCTGCTCTTCCCAGTGTAAAAACCTGTGCAGAATTCTCTCAGGTTTTGCAGTTGAGTTGCCAAACACACAAACTACTCCATGGCATTGCTCTGCAGAAGCCAAACTTGAGAGACTAACCAGTGGCAGTTCTTATGCAGCATATAATTACAACCAAAATACTCAGTGCAATTTTTAAACTTTTTAAATTTTTTTTTTAGTCACATAGCTCATACCCATAAGGTTTCTTACCTGCTAGGCTCAGAATTGGGGAACCTTGTTGGACCTTGCATGGAAGGAGGATATGCCATTCTAGGATATTGATTAAACATCTAAGGAAGGTTTAAAGAAAAAAAAGGATACATTTGTTAAAAAATACTGTTGCATTAGGCATACTGAGATCATCAAAGGAATCATAATGAAGTAAAGCAAGACTTCACTCAAGGCAGTTTTCTATCTAATGGCAAGTGTGTGAAATCAAGACACCAAGACAGAGTGATTACAAATGTTAATCAACTCTTGACAAGTTGAAACTCAGTGTAGCAGGAGCAGCAACAGGTAGCCACATCCTTTGAGGAGCTGGTTGTGATCCCATCCCTCTAGCAGAGCTGCTAAGTGTTCTATGGAGGGAGGAGAAAGGGGCATAAGGAAATCACACTAGCCAATCATCAGACCTTGCTGCTGAAAAACTTTTCATGTAACCATCACTTACATAAGGTGGCATCATTGCCCTGTACTGAGATGAGATAGGTGGTTGTGGCTGACCATTCAGCTTGGGCTGAGGGATTTGTGGTAATCGCAGATCCCTCTTCTCTGCTGCCTTCTGGGCATCATTTTGTTCTGCTGGTGTAGCATTACCATCTTCCTGCCCAAGAGCCTTAGCTTCTTGATCAGTTGGAGGACCGGAAGAGTTGTTCTTATTACCGCCATCTCTCCAGCTAGTAGCATCTGCATGGACAGAATCAGTACAAGAAAAAACAAGAACAGACTTTATATTACAGATTTACAGAAAGGCATGATGAAAAACACTTTCTTCCTACTCATTTTTCAGTGACACAGTGATCTGTGCAGATGTTCATATTTGCTACTGAAACAAGCAATGGCCACTTGAGAAAATAGGGGTCCTTTTCTAATCCTCTTCAGCTCTACATGCAGCTATGACTCCTGAATGGTAAGAGTTAAATTTATAGACTGCTCTTGTTGTCCTACTCTACCTTCCAAAACACAATGCAATTTAGGAAGGATGCTGATAATAGTACAGGAGAGAAAACAGCTTCAGCTGTGGTAAGTGGGCTACTGTTGACTCAGTGTGAGATGATACCAAGGGACAGATCAAGCTTCTTAAGCAGCAAAGGGCTACCACGAAACTCCTGAGCAGCTCAAAATGACATATCTGTACATTATATTCAAAGTGAAGACAGGTATTCAGAGTCTGGTTTGTATCTCTATCTGGTAACTGTGGAATAGAAGTGCTGAGGGCTGTACTTCTGGGTATTCATGTCTAAGAAAGTGCAAGGAAAGTAAAGGATTTTTATGACCTATCACTTCTGCCAGGCAGTCCATTCTTTTAGGAGTTTCTACCTAGAAAGCATGGGTTAGGACAAAAAAAAAAAAAGGAGCAAACTTAGCAGTGCTGCTCAGATGCACGGGGACCAACCACAATTCACAGACCCACACTGTAAATAATGCTCTTTTAAGGGCACAAACCTTTAAACAGTGGTAACTATGCTCCTAGATACTCATTATGCTACTTCTACTTATCTTTGCCAGGGAGCACAGCTGCTAAAGGGGCACTACTCGCCAAGTTCATTTAGCTTTCTGCTGTCAGACCTGAAAGAAAGGCTTAATATAGCACATACAGTACTGATCAAAACTATAACTGCCTGAGGAGGCTGGGACAGACATATGTAGCTACTCCTGATTTGGTGTTGGACATGTCTCAAATTTCTTGAAAACTTATTTAAATCAAAATCAAGTGAGGACCTGAACAAGCACAAGGCCTTGGTCTGCAGGACCCGAGTGGAACAAGTAAAGGCAAACCAAGGCCTGTAACACAGAAAGGAGTCAAGGTTCCCTGAGAGCCCAAGCCCTCGAACAGCAGTGCACACCTTGTCTAGCACTGACAGAAGACAGTGTCACCTGCAGTGCAGGAAATAACCCCTAGCCCATCAAATCTCATCAAAACCACATTTTTGAGGAAGAAAGGAATCCTGGTTTTCACTGGCAACAGGCACAATCTCAAATGACTCCTCATTAAAAGGATCTGGAGAAGCAATACACATTTCTGCACTGAGATGTGTAAAAACAGCACAGTTATGGTTCTTTTCACTAATCCCCCACAGCTGCAACAGATCCAGCTACTCAGAGCACCTCAGCCATGAGCTAAAGATGCCTCAGCCTTTCAAATCACAGTTTTCTTTTGGTATCCTGTAGGTTACACTTCCTACTCAGGATTTTTTAGTCTACTCTCTTATGATTACTAACCATCTAAGGACAACGTTAATGATGATTTATATAAATTAGTTAATATCAGATTTCTTTAAATATATATATTTTAGTTGTTGTGATATCTGGCATCTGAAAGAAAATTCCAGTATTGTGCAAATAACAAATGTTCCTCAGAGCACAAGTGGAGTATGGATTAGGTTGGGAAAATGGAAAGTGAACTGCAGGATAGGATTAAATATTTGACACACACATTAAAGCAGAAGAAAGCCCCAATAGTCTGTTTCTTCAGTGTAGGAGTGCATTGATTAAAACAACCAATTCATCAATTTATTTCATACAGGGCACAAGTAATCTTGTAATAAATTCCACACAAACCCACACAATTTCACTAAAATTTGTAGTATATACTTACTTTGTGGTCTCAAGTTGGGTCCTGATCCATGGAGCTCTTCAGGTGCATCTTTCTCTTTGCCTGATTTTTCCTGATCCCCAGCTGCCGGCAGACTGGGAAACTCTTGCTGGAAATAACTGTTTACTGGAAGAGCTGGACCTACACAGCAAGATATTGAGAGTCACAACTTTCTGTAGTCAAAACAGCTCAGAAAGTGATAAAAGCTTGATCATCCTTAAAAAGTCAACATGAAAGCCCTATCAATTTACTAGTAACATAAGTCACCTAAGCAAAGAGCAATCCTTGTAAAACATTCACATTTGATAAAGTTGCTGGATTTACCAGGCCAACTGTCACGCCTGTTGGGGCTGAGAAAAATCCAGAGCCAGCAGAGAGCAATAAGGGACAACGGGACAAGACTTAACACGGAGAGTACCTGAAGTTCCTCAGCTCTGCTAACACTTTCTTTTTTCTTACCCCTCCTTCCAGACAAAGATTTCCCTCATTTTATTCTACAACTATAGTCAACCCAAGAATGGGCAGCGATGTTACAGCAAAAGCCCTTAAGATTAATTACTGTTCTAATAACAATTCTTCAGGACTTTAAAAGGCTACAGCTTTTACATTACAAGAAAAGGAACTGAACTGTAGCATTCTTTGATTTCTAAAACTCTTGACATCGTAACTCTGGACTGGAATTTAAGAATACTGTTGAACATGGTAGGGAAACCAAATATACAGATCACCTTCCTCTTTAGTGGGTTTGTCAGCATCTACTGTGAATCAATTTCCCCCCATACACACAATGGATATTGACCTATTAGGTCAACAGCATTCTAGTACCCCAGTCACTGAGGGACAATTTCTATTCCACATCTATTTCCACACCATCTTTCCTATTGGTTACTCTAAGAGACATCGTATTATGCTACAGACTACAGGGCAAACTCACAAGAAGAGATCTGAACACATGCTGTCCAAAACACCTCAATTTTATTTTTTTTTTAGCTAACAGCTAGAAAAGCTTGTCTTCAATCCATGAAAGAATTCTTCACAACAATAAAATGCAGGGATCTTGATTTATTTTTTTTTCTTAAAGATTTAAGAGTCAAGCACAGGATAAACTCCTTACCCTTTGTACTTCCTTTGTAAAGGCATGACAGCAAATACCATTATTTATCCCTGTATCTACAAATTGCATTGAAATCTTTCAATCTTCATTCCAATGTCACCTACTCCAGATGATGGTAACTTTTTTTGTTAATGGACATTGGACTCTTGACATTCCCAAGCAGCTACATCCAACAACTTGCTTAAGGGGACTGAAAAGCACAGTCACACTAAGCATATGGCCTGCCAGGCAAGGGAGCCTCTTCAGAGGTCCTGTGGCATGCAACTTTTGTGAGTTTTATGAATCCTGAAAAATGTTTCCTGCTCAATTCTACACAGTGACAGCTACAATGTTTTAATTGCAAAGTAACAGCATCTTCAGTGATCAGCCTGACAGTGCTTAAGCTATCAACCTGAAATAGCCAAACTTTCAGTCAACAGCTCAGAAGTTAAAGGATTCAAAGATGTTATGGTAGCAATTAACCCCAACTCTTAGTCAATGCATGAGCTAAAAAATACATGCTGCCATTACATTTTAGAAGTCTTTCCTTTCTACATGGCCACCAACAGCATCAGAGAAGGATTTAGTCTTGCCTCACTCAACCGAAGTCTTACAAGAGGATGAGGCAGCTGGCTGATGACTGCTGGAATGCGTACAAGGTATCTGGAAAGATGACAAGTTCCACCACCCAACTGCAGATCAGGAAAGCATGAGCACAACAGGTGTATCCCGAGTCTCAAAATGAGGAGGACAGCACGCAGCTGATGCCAATTCCCATTCTGCCTTTCCTCTTGAAACAGCAAACCCACTACCGCACTAATTGAATGAAATGAGGGCACCATCTGGGCTTGGCACACAAGCTGCCATGGTAACTACAAAATAATTAGCTAAATGCATTTTGAAGCCACTGAGCCAAATCACTATTTCCTGTGTCATAGAGATGATCTTATCAGCTTATGTAGAAAGACTGGTACGCAGATCACTATGCATCTGTGTTAATTCCTTTTTTTTAAATACAAAACTCCTGCAAAAGCTTAAAGGAGGAGACTTTCTGTATTTGACAAAAAAGGAAACACTGAATATTAGAGAGGAGAATAAGAAGTGGAGAATCTAGAATCGTCACTTCTAATATTTATTGGGGAAAAAAAGCAAAGTCATTAGATATGCGATGCATTAACAAACTCCAAATAATGGCTTAGAAGTTAACTCCATGCAATTCAGACTCTACTATTCTAAGATACCTAATCCAGAAGAGAGCTCCTGAAGTCAAAATGCTATTTAATAGCCACAGAAAGCTTGCAAGGCTCAAATTTGAGGAAGAAAACATGTCATAGGTTATTTTTCATACTGGAGACACAGGAATTTTAAGTAATCTCTTACTCTACACGCAATTTTAAAAAATCTGCTAAAGATTTTGCTCTGATCTTACATCTGTAATGAAAACACTGAAGCTAAGATTCACGCTAATGGAAATAGTTCTCCATCCTTTCATACAATTATGTTTAAAAAAAACCCCCAAAACACACCTCTAATGTGTTTCCCAGAAAAAAACCCAACCCTACTTGAATGCTGTCACTTTGAAAACAAAATAACCAAGGAATCTATGAAAGAAAGGGAACAGTATTGTTGTCGCAGACATTTAAATACAAGCAGGACTACACACGTATTGCATAAAACGGTCCAAAAATCCTGACTAGAATGACCACTATTTATGATTCTCCTTCCCATGCCAAAAGTGTATCCATTGTAACTACTGACTGAGACTTCCCCTCCTCACCATAGCCATGTTCAAGCTCTTATGCTGTCACTGCCATTTCCCTGTCAATCCAAAAAAGGCAGCTATGCCAACCCTTCAAAAGGCAGTTGGACCTGCTGCTAAATCAGGCTGGAGCTCAGCTGAGTGACAGGGGACTGGCTCACCTTCTGGCCAAAAAAGTTGCTTCCAGAGCATTCATAGTCCCAACTGTCCTGGTCAAGACTCAAACAGTCTGGGGGTCTCTCATGGCAGCCTTCACAGCCCACTAGGCCAGTCAAGAACCCTTCCACCTTGGACATCACTTACCATCTTGTCCGCCTGGTTTGGTGTTGGCCCATGATTTGGCAACAGGAGGTGCTTCTGGAGGAGCAGGAACAGCAGGTTTTGGCTGTGTCTGCGGCACGTCTGGCTGTCTGGAATTAGAGGAAAAGCACTTGTGAAAACAAGAGGGTGAGAGCAGAGTAAGATTGTCAGGATTACCACCACAAACAAGTCAATTAAATGAGGTATCTATGCAGCTGAAGAACTAAACTACTCTTCTGCAGAAAAAGCATTTCCTTATATAAAAGGAGTTGTTAAATATTGAATAAGTTGGCTAATTCTTTCAAGAGCAGACTTCCCAAACTGGAGAGGAATGAATGAAAATGGCTGGGCAGAAAATGCAGTCAGGCATGAAAAAAATTATAACTTTGGAAGTAGTGTATTGGACACTCAAAAACCAGTCAATTTACAACCGTGGAAGGGAATAATTTGGAATAATGTTCTCTGGCCTCAGGAGTTGAGAGGAAAGCACTTAAAGACCACCATGAACTGACAGAAAGAATATGTCAGAAATTGCAAAGTAAAAGGAACCAATAAAGAAAGCTAAAGACATAATAAAAAAAATTATGGATACTATGAATTTGAGCCCAAAAGTTTAAGTCTATTAAGAACAAAGTCTCAATTTCACCATCTTAATATTGAAGAGGAAGATATAAGCCCTCATTTTGTCCAATATAAAAAACAGGCATGTTCTTGCAGATCTTTCTAGTCTATGGATTCAGTGATGTTGTTTTCCTTCTTGCAAGAATCGCTATTTCTGAAATATGTATATTCAGGTAACTTAAGACTCCAAAGCATTAGTGTCTACAAGACAAGACCTTCAGCTCAGTAGTACTCATTTTTGATAAAACAGGAATTATGGGGCAAATCCAGTAGTCCAGAATCACTGTATTACACCAGTAAAGAGATTAACTAGTGCAATATCAGGTCAGTTAACTTACAATAACAATTGTAAATGCTTTAAATAGATCCCAAACTAATTTGAAATGTCTGAAGACTGCCACTGAGAAGTCAGTTCCATTTGGGTTTTGCAGCAATCAGACCAAAGCACTAGGAAGTAATCTCAGGAATTATGTAGAAGTAAACAAAACAAAACAAACAAAGAAAAAATCACTGCTGGGGGGAAGAAAACACACTGGCTTTTCACAAGGATAACTGAATGCAATTTTATTTGTTTCCACACATTATGGGAATTAAAAAAAAACCCTCATCTCTTCAGTTACCACTTAAGTTCTATTTTCTTACAGTTGCACATTTTTCTAACAGACTTTGGGAAGCTGGGACTTATGTGGCTGTTCATTGTCACAGACAATCGAAACAAGGAACAAGACAAGTTAAAAGAGTTTATTTCTCTCAGTTCTACTCCGTTTCAAAGCCAAGCCCATTTAGAATTTTGAGTCATCCAAACATCATCTTATTGGTGTATCATTTGATAAGGGCAAGAACTCAGCTTTGTGCTACTTGAATTAATCAAATCAATAAACAACAGGCTGCACCATCCAGGGAAAAGGGACGGAGGTAATACCCATAGAAAGAGTGACAATTTGGGAAAGCAGCAGAAATCAAAATTCGTCATCACAGGGAACAACTCACTTGTGGATTCCAGTGCAGTGATACAAGAGAAAAAGAATTAATCTAAATCTATAGCTGATATCAAGATGTTATCTTTATCCACAACACTCGTGAGAGGAATACCAAAACAATTCACATGCAAACTGCAGCATTTAAGCATATTGGAGAAATGTTGGAGAAACACAGCAGTAGTTAAAAAATGGACTGAAGACTTGAGCAAACACATTAGCTGGTGTGAATTCAGGAGAATTTCCTTGTGGTCTGGGCATATATACCCATTCCTGGGAATGAAACCCTCTCCCCCACTAGTTTTACTTGTATGTGGTCTTTGAGGCCTTTATCAGAATAATGCATATGAAAACACAAAGACAAACACCTTCTGGTTGCAGATAGGGGACAGCTACTTATTTATTTTTAAAGGCAACAACTACTTGAATAGACTTCTAACATGTGCAGCAGGCTATGGGAAGGCAGACAGAGATGCAGATAAACTGTGGTGTAGTCCAACAAGCTACTGGCTCAACACAGATTTAACCAGACAAAGTGTAAGTGACCTTGAAGTGCAGGATGATGATGTTGTTCAAGTACCGTGCAAAATACTGAGGAGAAAATTGCAAATTTGTAGTTTCCTAAGCTTACAATAAAAAGCTGAACACACCACTGTACTCCTGAAGTCTAACAGCTTTTCAGAGACATCAAAAATTGTCATTTAAATGTAGGAAAGTATAGAAGGAGAAATAAAGAGAGAGCAAGAAGAGGAAGAAAACCTTTAATCATCTTCTGCTTTCACAAATGCTACTGACATACAATCAGTGCCTCTGTCTTCAAGTGTGTTTGCGAACAATTTATATGTCAAAAAATAAACGCTTCAAACTCACTTCTACTTTTGTGGTGAAAATCATATCCTAATTTTAAGCTTATATGGCAAAAAATTTGCTTTAAAATATTTTCTAATTAGATACTGAAAAGTTTTATTCTCTATTTGCTTTAGCTGACCTCCTGTACAAGTGTGAACAAACTTAGCAGATCAAACTGTACTGAGCATGGGAAATTATATTATACAGAGTATACAGCACTGCATCAACATCACCATCACTTCTCTTTTGTTTAAATCACATAATGGAGGAGTGTGAAACAACAGTGTAAAGCTTAAGATAGAAAATTTTTGTAAGTTTGTAGAATTTATGGCACACTAACCAAACAAATTAAAGGGCAGATATTAAAAACCATTAGGAAAACAGTAGATACTAAAACAAATGTATACAAATGAAGAATTTTTGAGCTTTCTTTGCCATACATCAGCACAATCGCACTAAATTGAACAGATCTTTGCCCTCTCACAAACTTGCAAGTTATTAATTTAGCTGCTGTGTACCTAAAGCTTCCTCTGAGAGTCTCCAGAGAATTTTAAGGTGATTACACTGATCTTACAAAAACTATGCTATAGTATTACTTTTAAGTAACCATCAAAACTTACACAAAGGCAGCCACATCAGGCAGCTAAAGGAAACACTCATCCCCTCACATGGAATTTAACTCATTCCCTCATGTGAAATTTACACCCATACTGCTTTCAACTTGTATGGGGTTTTTGGTTGTTTTTTTGTTGTTGTTGTTGTGGTGGTGATGTAGGTGTGTTTTGTTTTTTTAAACTATCCCCCTAATAGCAAGATTCTTCCTCATAAAAATTAATAGTGGTGCTATTTCCTCTCTAGTAGCTACCTTGAGGACAGTCAAGTCTAGACAATTTGTTCCCAGGCCCTGTCCACCCCTAGTTTTGGGAAAAATTGAGAGAAATGGCACAGCAATACAACCCAGATGATATTGGTCACTTACTTTTCTTCTTCGTGCTGTTCTTGTTTTGAAGCCCAACCCGTGCCGTCTTTAGGCACAATGTTCACATTAGGGTCATTGCCTTTGTTCTCTGCTTTGAGGCTGGGGAGGTTAGCTGGGGGAGGCATCCTCCTTGAAATAGCAACTTTGCCAAGACTCTGTAATCCATGGCGTGCAGCAACTGCATGCCAAAGCAGAAAACACAAGTTAACAATGCTGTTGAGCAGGTAGTGTTCATGCAAAGCTACATAAATCAATAAAAACGTTTTGCAAGAAACCCAGAAAAAAATTAAGAGCATAAGAATTAGAAATTCAAAATTCTGTGTAATTTAATTTTTAAAAAGAGGATTGGAAATACTTGGTTTGGGAGAACCTGAGTACTTTTTGAGTAATAACTCACCACGGTTAGCCTATTCCAGAGATTAAAGAGGATATACAGCCCCACCCTTATACACAATGCTCGGTGACAGAAAGCTAGAGGAGCCATTTAAAATACAATGGTGATGTCTTAATATCCTTTAACATGTTGTCAAGCATCATTCTCTTGCTCCTTTTGGACTTTAATGCACCTTGATGAGTCCAGGAATACCCACATGGGTCTAGCCCATTTCTTTTTTGCTGACAGTTTCAGTTGGCAGATGCTGCTCTGGCAAAAACATTCCTACAAATTGCATTTACTTCAGAGCACAAGTAGGAAAAAGCAATATGAAGCCAATGCACTACATGGGACATTCAACCTACCAACTAATCAACTCAAGTGAGCCAGTACAAGATCCTACCCCTAGGTATGTTGTATCATTACAAATATCTAAGTTTCAATTTTTAAAAATAATATTGTGGCAAACTTTAACAAAGTTTGAACAAACTTCCCCTCTTTCACCCCTCAATTTAAGCAAGTATGTCAAATCAAATTCAAAGCCTTCAGAGTGTCATTCCCTCGTGGTTCTCAATCCAATCAATCATGAAAAAGCAGGCTCACAGTGGTCTTACTTAAAACATCAATATCAGTTTCATGCAGTGTCTGCAAAACAGACAAAGCACCTAATCTGAAAGCAAGCATTGTCTTCTTGTAAATAAAACACCTCCAGTACCACAAATGGTTTCTGAAATATAGTAAAAAGCACAGCTGGGGAATGGCACATCATATGCTGATAACAAATGAAGATTGCAGCTATAAAACAGGTTTTGTTTACCTATATTCTACTTCCTACTAAACTGCAAATGCTGTCTCCCTGAACTCAGGCTCTTGTTTACAGCTAACCAGAAACTGTAACCAAGATTGTTTTCCAGAATTCTTGCACTTAACTGTTGTATCAAGCAGTTAAAAAAAATCTTGCTGTCGTTAAGTGTTCATATACTTTTCACCCTTAATTAGTACTACTGTAATCAACGATGAAACAGAATGCAAAACTAAAGTCAGTTTACTCACCTGTGGTTTTCTGAGTTTCCAGTGACTTTCCCTTGTAAGTATTAAACAGACTGAGTGTTGCATACTTTGTTTTTCCATCCTTTGCTTTTGTACTCTGGCCTGACTTTTCCGACATTTCGATGGAAACTCATCGAGTCTGGTACCTCCTGCTCACCCTTCAAAGTTTGCCTGAAAAGCAAAATACCAGAAAAGCAAAACAATTTTGAATATAAGCCAACACTTAAGACAGAGTTAATAAAACAAAAGTGGACTCTCTTAGCACTGTTTCATTTAGGCATACTGGAGATGCCACAGAATACATTAGCCCCAGGAACCCCAAGCCTATGTCACACCAGGTAACTTTAAAGTATTTACATCTCCACAATTTGAACATCACAAAATCAGGTGGGTCAGCATTTTATTAATACCAAACGTTGTAGAAGTGGTAAATATTGTCCATGGGCTCACAAAGAGCTAAGAAGTGTGCTGGGAAGAGAAAAACATTAAAAAAAAAAACCCAAACAACCCCCAACAAAAAACACCAATGCCAAATTTCCACCAGCAGCTACCTCCCCACCAGGGAAGCTCAATGACATCACCCACTCCTGCAGCCAAGTGCTGAGATACCATTAACTGTGGTACAGTATTACTGGAATTTTCTTTTTTTCCAATTAAAATCAAAATGAACTCAGCAGCAAGAGAAATTAAATACAATGAGTCAGAATTTTTCTTCATCAAAACTAGGAACACGGTTATGTTCAGACAGGGAAGGTGAATTCCTTAAACCAAGAGTTACACTACTCTTGCAGCAGTAAATTACAGGGTTGTTAGAGCAGGTCATCCCTCTCCTCTCTCCTTGCCCCAGAATAGCAGGCCTTGAGAAAAAGCAGCTAGTAATTATCACTGATATTTCATTAGAAGTTCTTAGAAGGAACTTGACAGAGTTGCTGCTATCATCAGGCAGGAACACAAGTGAGCATTCACTTAAACACAACATTATATAGCAGATTTATCTTAACAACACCCAAACCCCCTGCTGCTCCCTTATAACAACAATTTTAATATATTTCCACGTGAAGCTCAGAATAGTTATGCACATTTAATACTTGAGTTTCATTCTAAGAGCAGATAGC
>NW_010314432.1:5725-16531 GCF_000700745.2 Antrostomus carolinensis | reverse complement strand
GCTGAAACCCTTCAGTGATCAGTAACTTCCTGGTCAAACGCAGAGCTTCAGAAGACCTTCAAAAGGAACCTGATTCATGTGCAATGCAATCATGTACTAAGACGACTGCATGGGCAAGCAGTCCAAGGAATAAACCACATATTCGGTCATGACAAACACTGACCCATGTCAAGAGATCAGGGAAGTTTCATTCATAGAGGAATGGTAACATTCCCACCCTCCTCTGCCTTCTACCTCAATTTACAAGCCATGATTAACAAGACTAAAAAATTCTGATAGCAAATAACCTTGGGATGATCCAACTACAGCAGGATTTGGGCCACATGTTATTCTACTACAATCCATACAGAGTGTTGCAAAGGGGACAGTCTTCAGCTTCATATAGGGTCACACACATGTTTAAGAAATATATTCTCCTCTCTCTCAAAGAGAAAGCATCTTCCAGATTGCATCTCCCAGACTTTTTTTGCCAAATTAGTCAGCATTTAGCTATTTCAACAGCATGTGTTTCAGCAACAGCCATTCCTCATGTCATCCAAAAAACATGAAACACAGGATGGAAGGAGGCTGAACCCAGCTCACCAAGCACACCCTGTAAGCAGAACACAGACCTCACATATGGCTGTTAGGCTGTCCATCCCTTATCTATCAAAAAAAATACATACTGAGGCTGCAAGCTTTCACTGGAAGCCACAGCTCACTACTTAAACATCATTACAGGCACAGGGAAGAAAAAAAAAACCCAACCCAGCCTGATATACAAACTTAGACAAGCTTATCTTTGGAGCTATCAGTCAAGCAGATTTCAAGCAACCATTCACTGTTCACAGCTGCCCCAATACTGATTTGCAATTCAACAAGCTCTGACATTATTATTATGCGTGGCCACGCAACCACTTTCAGCTAGTCTGGAGACCTGAATCCTGGCAGACTAGTTTATCAAGCTGGAGTCTAAATCAGACATTAGGCCCTGCATTAGCTGCCTCTTCTTCTGGGAGGAAACTCAAGTTTATCATAAGGTCTTCAGCAAAATGTCTGAGAAAGAACCTGGCTGGTTCTTTCCTTTCAATTCTCCTGTTTCTCTCTACTCTCAGACTTATGATAGAATCCACCACATTCATCCTGGAGCATCCATCAGAGAAGCAGGTATTGGGCACATAATTACCAGGAGTGCATGGGTGGCAAACAAGCTTTCACGTGTGCATATAATCATATCAAGTAATAGAGTATAATTGCCTGATACTTCGCTATGTTCGCACGCACTTTCAAGTGAGACCACATACAGTTTTAATTTTCAGCCCAAGACTCATCCCAGCCCCAGATTTTGTAAACAAGTAACTTCACAATGGTGAATAATCTGTAAATTGACAAAAAAGAGAAAAAAAATGAAGAAAAAAGAAGGAAAAAAAAGATTATTCAGGTCATTTACTACTCCCCCCCCAGATTAAAAAATCCAGTGAAGTCCTAACAGATGCAGGCAGAGAAGAATGCAGTTTGAGGACAGTTTAAGATAATACTGAGTTTTTGTCATATTTTCCAAAGTCTGCACCTGTGGTAGAGACCAAACATGGAAAATCTTAATCGTAACTCCCTTCTTTACACAGTAAGACAGAATTCATACTTGGATACATCTTAATTGTAACCATTTATTTCTAGAACATTTTCTAGCTTAAAGAACAGGAGACAGTGATCATGTTCCCCAATAATGCTTTTTGATGCAAAATTTACAAAAACTGATCTGCTCGTTACAGCTGAGCCTTTTAGAGTATTAAAATTCATATTGTTTGACAAGTTTTTCCAAAGTTAGACTACGAAGAAAAAATGTTTTAAATTGATTAAACCTGCCCATTCCTCAGACTTGCAGAAAATAAATCAAGCACTGCAAACAGTGCTCTTTCAAATTAGGCCTGTCGATCCCCTCAGATTTAGCTAAGTTTAGACTCAGCACTGGTTAACAAATAAGATATACTTGCAAAATTAGATTTTAGACCAGGTACTCAAGCCAGGGATGACAAACTCTCCCTCTGAAGAGTCCATCTGGCCTTCTACAAACACACCTGCCAGGTCACACATTAAACAAGCATCAAGTGCCATCTAATATCAGTTATAAAGAGATAACTGCTTAGTTTGGAGCTACACGAAATAGAATTTCAAGCTGTATCAAGCTCCAAGACCCTTGTCTTTTCAAATAAACTTTACTTGTACATGCTACATTCCTATGCAGGAGCACTGGAATAATTCCCTCCTCCTCACTATCTACAAGGTAACAGAGGACATGTTTAATTTGTGCATACAATAGGTTGGCAAGTACTGGACTCATCAAGTGACTCCCAGTTTGCTCTAATATTTCTATCTTTTGTTATTATCAGTAAGATAGCTCTTAGTCTGGACCCTATTAGTCAAATCCTTAAATGCAAAGCGCTACTGTCCACTAGGTTTACACTCATTGACAGAGAAGTAAGAACATGAGACAGCTATATACCTCTGTACAGGAGCAACATGTAAGAGATGTCAGAACTATTGACCACAATTAAATAACTACCATGATAGCAAACAGAAGGACAGGCAACAGTACAAGCAATAATGGCAGCTGGCAGGGCTCACTGCACTATTAAGAAATTTAAGCCAGTCAGCAGTTCATTTTGAATGACTACAGTTACTATTATGCATAATTAGAGACAGCACAATGCTCCCAAAATTCTAGAGCCAAGATTACCTTTCAGCCACTCTGTAACATTATCAAATACGTTAACTGACCTTCACTGTGTCCTCAAGATTTTAAGGTTAAAAATATTACTGTAATTTCTGTACCAGAATTTTTTCAGACTACAACTGGCTGGCTTATTTAGATTCCTCAATGAACTCAGAAGCACATGTACAGAAATTAGTACAGTAAGTAGCTGCCACAATTCTAGATATCCTGGTCTCTGTTAAGGAATATTTACTTGTACCCTCTTAGATACTTAATAGTTAGTAGAAGAGCAAACAATGTGGTATATTCTAGACTGTAGAATCGTATTTTTTAAATAATAATAAAAATACAGCAAACAAAATCCCTCACATAGACCTTTCTCACTAAGTTCCTGGCTCTCCTGATCACTTCAGAATTCCCCAAAATGACTTGTTTAAAATTTAATGACACTAGTTCATATATCTGTAAACTTTGCATAGTGTTCCATTAGGACCAACTAACTGCACACTAGAAAAGATCTTACCTCCACTTCAGAAAAAAGTTCTAACGTGATTAAATAAGGAAGAAAGTATTACATATTTTGAGGTCACTTTTGAGGACAGAAGTAGTACGAAGTTTTAACTCAGCAATTATTGTCTGGGTTTCCTTCCTTCCCTCTTACCATACCCATTTCAGTATTTCCTAGTTTTATGATACATATTAAAAAACAGTTTTACATACATACATATGAGAACAGAAAAGCATTCTGTGTAAGCTACAATAGTTTATTGCTTTGGTGAACAAGTAGAGGCAGACATGGAAAGGGGAAGAGTTCTGGTAGAAGGTTCAGGTAGAAACCTTGCTTTATCCACAATTTTTGGCAGGGGCAGATCCAGATCAACTCTTACTACTGTCTTCTAATTAATGTTTCTGTATATGTTTGAGGCACAGCATACACCATTCCTCACCTCTGGAAGAAAGATTACTGTTCTCTGTATTTTTCCAGACAACCCACCCAAGATGATGTAAGCACAGACGACTGCATGACAAACTCTCTAGATCTGTATTTTATACACCATATTTGTAAACCTCTAGAGAAAAGAAGTCTTTACTTTTTACACGAGTGTAACATGTCAAAAGACTTATTCAGCAATATTACAGTTATCTTTTATGCAGTCCTATCTTCTTAAATACCACATCCCACTATCAGTTAGGACAGGTAACCCATGCATTAGCTTCCCAGGACTTTGAAGTCTTAAAAACATTAAGTAAATACTAGAATAATTCCCACATTCTCTATTCAACACAGCCAGGATATCTAGTCCCTGCCACCTCCACGCAAGGGCTTTATTTTTTGGCTAAATTTGGAGAAGGATGAGCTGGAAAGACTTAAGACAAAGCTCACCATTCAAGACTCAAACCTGCTGAGGATTTCCTGTGACCTTCAAGCCTTGGTGTCCTAAATGCCCATCTGTGAAGTGGGAAACATCATAAAAACACTGCATGAAAGTTTATTCATAACTGGGACACGTTAGCACCTCTCTTAAAGCAGAAAACAAGAAATAAATCCAGAAAGACTTTTCATACCCTATTTTAAGCACAGAAAGTTGTTAAGGTGCAAAAAATATCATATACATATTTGTCATTGGTATCCAGCCATAACTCCAGTTTTCTTAGAATAGCTTTGTTTCTGGCACACAGAATGTGGTTCTGATAAGTTCTGAAATTAAATTAAATTAAACAACTGAAAAAATGAAGCTTTTTTGCCACGTGCTCGATTGATGTTAGAGGCAGATATTCCCAAATTCAGTGTTACTAATTTCAAAAGAGAATTCTCAATCCCTCAACAAGCCTTGTGCTCAAAACTTGATAAACAACATGACATTAAAAAAATTCAGCTAGAAAGGAAAGGTTTCATTCCCACTCCAAGTCTGGTATATTTAGATTCCAGAACTTCACTGAAAAAGTTGCCTTCTAACTAAAACCTAAGCATAACCTGCAGCTAGATATTAAATTCTGAAAAAACCAAACCTGTGTGATCTTCAGAAAAGAGACTAACTTTAGACCATTTGCAGAAACATAAAGCAAATTTAAAAACAGAGAAACACAGGATACTGGATTCAATGTACTTGGAACCCCAAAAAAGCCTTCTTTATGCTTTATTTGCAACCCATTATCAAGGAACCTTGTTATTTTAAATGAACACTCAAAAATATTGTGTAATTATTCAATACATGGTTTTGTGCAGAGAAGGTTGCACAGAAATAACCAATGGAATTACAATTAAACACACTGACTTCTGACACGGATATGTTTACAAACAATACACAGTACCAATCTCTTATTGATGACCTTATATTCACAACTTTCTAGTGCTCAAAGTGTCATTCTGGGACTGAGGTTTTCAGGACAGATTTTTATTAAAAAACCCCATGTTTTGGCTATTTATCCCACTATTAAGAATTCTTAATAGCTTCAGCACTAGTCAGTTTAATATGATACAAAAACAAGCCTCAAAAGCCTCCAGAAACACTTAAGTAGCAAAAGGGTCTGACAAATCAAAGTATCTAATAAAAAAGCCTCTAAGGAGGCTGAGGATTTCACCCCCCCTCCAAGAGCAACTTGCAGTGTTCATTGTCAAGTAGGTTGCTGCTAAGCAGGCTGAAAACTGCAGTAAAGATTTCACAGACTCTCGAACTTCTATTTCATGTACCTCATACATGGCTCTATGACCTACAAAAATAGAAGCTCTCAAGATCTTCAGAGAGTTCTGGGTAGCTCTCACTACAACTCATCCTTGTAAAGGATCTATACCAAGTTTTATTTCCTTAAAAGTCAGGTTAATATACATTTCCATCCCTGTTTTTCTTCCCCATCTCTAGATTTTGGGCTCACTGGTTTTCAGCAGAGCTTGAAGGAGGGTACACAATGCAGAGTTTGCATTGATTCTATAAATTCTGAGAAGGTCAGTGGCAGAGTAGAAGAAAATCCTTTTAATCACCATCTCTTCTGCACTCATCATCTCAGAGGAAAAACTGCAGCACAGGTCGATCCCCAAAGCACTAGACAGTTTACAGAGGAGCATTTTTTAATGGCCACCAAACAGAAAAGCAAAATGAGTTTTGCTCCTTAGAACCAAAGTATTCTGTTATGAGACAAAGCTGTAGCAAAGCAACATTTGCAAGTTCTATCACTCTTCAAATTACTCCCCATTAAAGCCTAAGAAGTCTTTCCAAAACACTACCAAAACTAGGTATGTCAGGTGGAAAACAGATCATGACAGAAGAAAGCCATTTTAGGACACTATCCCACAGATGCATCTTATAAAAACGCAGCCTGTGGATGTCAGAAATGAGCATCCACAAATATGTCTGTATCAGTTTTAAAAGACACCTAACAACAGTTTAAATAGAGCTACTAAGCTAAGCAATGAAAAACAACCAAAATTAGCCACCCACCAAATGTCTACACAGAAACTAACTTTACCACAAAGCATAAGTTAGTTTAAACTAGCAATCTATAGAGGAAGCAAATCTTTTCCTGCCTTAGAAAAGACTGGAAGGCAGCTTGTTGAATTGTCTTCTCTGAGAAATACTAGTCACCTAAAATATGTCCTTCTAGCAGGACAATCAGCAACAAACCACAGACCTCTCAGGGAACTTTTATTAGGAGTCTTTCAAGCCTAACATGGCACTAATAGTAGTGACTGACACTTTAAAAATAAACTTTTAGGACACAACCTGCAGCAGAAAAAATATCAGCATGGACTAAAATAATGTCAGTTCTACTATTTTTTTTTTCCCCAGTGCATTCTTGAGAACAAAAGGAAAAATGAGTTAAGAGAAGCTGGCTGGAATAAAAAAACCACAACTAAGAGGACAGCAAGCCTCAAATTTGCCTCTATCCACAGATTTTAATATAAATGTGCACAAATATTTCACTTAACGCGCACAGAAATCATATTCCTGTGGAACAGCCCTGCCAAAAGAAGCCTGATCCATAGGATCAATCATGATCACATCTTTTCAAACGTGCCCATTTAACAATGGATCAAAAAGCCACAGACAGGATAAACTCACACTGGCAATAAAATTGTCAAAAATACACTAAAATATTGTCATGTGTCATGGTTGCTTTCTTTTAGCTAATATAATTTCTGATACCTGTACTGTTTAGGAAATCTTTCTCTTTCCTCAGGTAACAGAGGGGTTCTGGTCCCCTCCCCTCACAGGCAGAATGATGCCAGTACAGCTAGTTAAGAACTCTGGGAAAAGAAAGGACAGCTTTCATTTTGTTTTGTTTGAGGATATTTTTTTTTTTGCATGTTTACATTCAAAGTATAATATAAAGCTGTTCAATATTTAGACAAATACAATCTAAATGTTATCTGAGGCAATACTGTTACCCAGGGACTCAACACTTCCAGTGTTTATGTATGTTTCTTTCTTTCATGTTTTACACTGCTGGCACAATTTTGGTCTCCCACTTTCTACTGTATAAGAGAAGCTGTTCATCAACACAGCTCTTACATTTACTCTTGCCTTCTACAAGGAAGGAAGGAAGGAGATAATGTAGAGAGGCACTCAAACATAAATGCAGCTTTTCTTATGAACAAAATGCTGGAATTAGTAAGCATCTCCCTAAAAATTTTATTCAGTTCTCAACTATTGTATGTGCAGAAGAGGTAATATCTATGGCTACTTTAGCTTTATAATTACACTTTTAAATACTCTTCCAGCTGTAGATTTGTTCACATTTTCGATATGAATCCTGTTGTACCACAAGAGGAGATTCAAGTCTAAAATGTACCAAGTGCTATCAATTAAACATTTAAAACAAATAGTATAAGATTGGCTACAGAAGGCATGTTACAAATTATCAAAGAACAAAAAGACATGTTTGTGAGATGTAAAAAGACAGCGGGTTTTAGGGGTTGTTGAGGTACTAAAAGATGACAGCACAGTGACTACCTAACTTTTTTTTTTTTTAAAACACTTTTTTTTTTTTTTTGGTAAAGTGTAAGTTAAAATGAACAAACACAGACTCAAACAAAGCAAATTCTCTTGAAACTAAAAGTAAGGTTCTCTCCAATGCCCTGCATAGAATCCTTTTGGCTGTGATAACACCCAGTGCAGGTCTTTAAACCCTTTACCATGTCAGGCAGAATAAAGATAGTAAAAAAATGGTTCAAATTTAAAAAAAAAAAATAAAAAAAATCTCATTTTCTAAGGAAAAAAGCTGGAAGGACAAAGCACCAGCAGCACCTCTGTCACTGGAAGAGGCAGATGAACTGAAATTAAATGTCAGGTTAAAGCCACAGCCTTTGGATCTATTTAGGCATCCATCCCTCACTACAGTCAATGGGAATTAAGTTCCTACACAGTACAACCCGAGATGAAGTTCCCACACTGTGACTCAAATTAGCAGGGGCTAGGAACCTTTTATGGGTAGTTTCACTGTTACCATGCAGATGCTCATCAGGAGCCAGCAACATATTTAATTTTTACTTTGTAGCTACTAACATACAGACTCAAGGGGTAGCACAGGGGCTCCCCAGACCACAAACGAAATTTTTAAGAAGGCAGCACATCACCAGGACACCACAGGAAGGGAAACTTAAGTAACCAACAGGCAGTGAATGAGGTCTGGAGTGTAGACACCTACTAACCAGCAGCAGATGAACTGGTGGCTTTAAGGGAGTTCTGGACCCACCTAACAACCAACCCCTGCCCTTCTTCCCAGCAGGGAAAACCATTTCCTCAGACTACTGCTCCTATGTCTTTGCATTAAGGTTTATCACACCAGTCAGTTTTCTAGCAAATTTACATCCTCTGTGAAGGATTGACAATAGCTTTGTATTTTAAAGATAAGTTTACAATTAAAATAGAAATAAATTTTGAAAAAGTATCAAAGTTAAATTAAGAAACTCCCCTCAATGTATTTTGCATCTTCAATCTAAATACAGATTATAAACTTAAAGCTCCAAAACTCTTCCCTCTTTCTTGTCATATTAAACACTATCTATCTCCAGAATTTTGGAAGAAAAGAGTAGTAGAATGTAATTCTCTGAATTGCCAGAAGTTAGATAAAGGGTATAAAGCATATCTTGCTTCTGTCCTTACATTCAGTTTTGGAAGGTTGCGTTTGTCCCAGATAACTTCCCACTGATGACTGAAGTAAACGTGGACTCATGCTTAAAGAAACAGCTCTCTGTCTGCTGGCAAACTCAAAAAGTGATGACTGACAGGCGAGTGGAATGAGGTTACAATTATTTTCAGAGCAATTCTCAGTTTAGGCTGAGGCACAACAAAGTAGCAATGCAAAACCAGTCTTGTTTCTCACCGATACATGAAGAAAAAGCTCCCTGAGCATAAAAAGACAAAAATCTGTAATATATGAGCACAGTTACTAGAGCAAAATTTTACTAGTAGGGTGTATAGTGATCACATAAAATGTCCTACAGCATACACTGGTACTACAAGCGTTAAGCTCATTTACTCATTTGTTCTACATAAACCAGACTAGTGGAAAGAAACTTAATACCACCACCACAGCTCAAGTAAAAATGACAAAGATTAATAACTACTAATAATGTACTGAATTAGAAGCACTCCTCCAAGTTCTAGCCCATTTTCAAGTCACCCAAGTATATTTAAACAGTTTCTGTGCCAGAAAGGGTTTTTCAAGATATTCCAGTAGAGACTGACAGCGCGTGCCGCACGTAAGTCAGAACTAGCACATCATAAAGCTAATGCACTAACACAACACAGCTATTCTTGCTGTGTTCTGATAATCCTCAAACATAAATTAGAATAATTTAGATGTTTTGCAAGATTACCGAATACATTTTGACTAAAAATGTATTCACTTCTGAAAACGGAAGATCAAAAACTTCTCTGCAGCTCACTTCTAAGGCAGGCTAGTTTATTCCTTCTCAGCCTGACAATTTCTTTACAACTCTTTATTTCTTTGTCACTAAGCATTACAGAAAATTTTTTGCAAGACAGATTTTTTATTTTCCAGTTTCATGCAGTTGGTTAAGATACTTTTTAAAATTTTAAGTTTTTAATTGTGGCAGGAGTTTCGAAGTGCTGGAAGGAAGCCAAGACCAAAAAAAAAAACCCCAAACCAGTTTCTATACAATTAAAGAAAGCATTATAATGAGATGCGTTCTCATTATTTCTGGGAACAGAACAATGTAAGTGCTTTCACCCAATTAGCTTTTCAACCTGCAGATGCCAAATGAGATTTTTATTCTCAAGATTTGCAAAAGCATTTATTAAAGAAATTTCCATTATTTAGAAGAATGAAAAAGCTTCAAAGCTCTCAAAACTGAATCGCTGCCTATTTAAGAAAAAGATAAGGGAATAAATTAAGGCGAATTCTTGCAGAAACAAGCCATACACCTGCTATCAAAGCACCGTGTTCAACAGCAGGCTGGTAGGCAGCGCTCCTCTCTGAATACAGAAAACTGATGGGATTTGTCTTACCTATCAGAATTCTTTCTGACAGAAAAGTTATATTCACTAGGCTTCTTACACACTAATTTAGGTCAGTTTATCCTGACTACAGCCACTCTCTGTAAAGGCATCTGTTAATGTTTAAGATCACAAACAGTCCCTTAAAAAAAAGATGACAAAAGCACTTAGCATGCTGTCACAAGTAACACTTTGTTGCTCAACTGCACCATGCCATCCGGCAGAAGCCTGGAAAAGCAGGGACACCAGCATACCCATTGTTCCCATGCACACAGAAAGCGACATGGGGAGTCTCCTCCTCAGTGGCATCCTGAATAGCGGTTCCTCTGGCAGGCTGAGAACAGGGGAGCAAAAGGGAAGTCCACAGTGGGGCTGCAAAAGAAGCTACACAACTGATGACATACAGATGTTCCCATCTCTGTTCTAATGAGAGTGCTGAAAATATTCAAACAGTTGCCACCTCTCTGCACTTGCTACCTTCTGATTTAATTGTATGGGAAGAATAATCAGAGTTGGTGATGATGGGTTTGAGGATCCATTTGCAAGAATAAAGGAAACAACTGCCAGCACTCAACAGCATAAAAGGTATGAAAAAGAAGTCTCCATATATTAGTGGATTTTCTCTTATTTCTGAACATACCAGCAAGCAGCGGTTCC
>NW_010314432.1:0-5690 GCF_000700745.2 Antrostomus carolinensis | reverse complement strand
GGATCTGTTCCTCTGCAGGCGGCTGTCTGGGATAAGTTACCAGAAACAACAGCTGAGCTGAACAAGAGTCAGCTCCTTCAGCTGATCACAGTGTTTGGTGCAAAACACTTCCTTTTAGGAAGCTGATGAAAGATAATCAATAGGTACATGAAACTAGACCAGATTCCCGACAGATGAGCAGCAGAAGTTGCAGCCATTTAAAATTACCCATCTCTCCACTGTGTCATTTTTTCCCTTTTGTTTTAATGTTCTGACTTCAAAAGCCCCTGCACTTTAAACTCTGCAACAATGACATTTAAACTGGTGGCGTATTTCCAACCCTCCCCACCCACCCCATGTTTAACTTAAACCTGTCGTGCCCTAGAAGAGGGCAGGACAGATTTAAGAGACAAATGTAAAGCCATTCCTTGCTGTCGATAACTCAAAGACTGTTTTTCAATTTCAAGACTTCAATTTCCTGCTCCTTTACCACAATTTCCAAGTTCCACTGTAATAATTAACATTTCTTCACAGAGGAAGTGACACTCAGTTTCAGCGTTCTTCCCAAGGAACCACAACTCACTTTGAGCAGTGGATCTCTCTCCACATCACGCTTGTTGCGCCTTTAAAATATCCCTGACCTTGGTTGCAAATAAGTTTTTATACCAAACTTGTTTTTCCAAAGCCCCTATTCACAGATCAGTCCTTAAGAAACATAAACAGTTGCATCTAAGGTTTCTGACTTCAGAAATCAGATATTGCTTTGAAATAACGTTCAAGGAAGCTCTTTGTTCATGAGCTCTTTCAGAATATTTTGGAAATGCACAAGAACCACTCTAGGGCTACATCCTTAAGGATTCTCATTCCTCTTTAGAACAGATGTGCCAAAATTACTTCCCTCTTCTCTAGCTATTTTTTCCAACTTTTTTTCTGTTCATCTTCTCAAGATCCTTTTTTTGAATTAAAGGGTCCAACCCGAAGATGGAAGTACACTCATCAAAAGGAGGAATCTACAGAATAAAGAATTTTATGTGGAGTTCTGTACAACCTTAGCATGATGGAAAAAAAAATATAAATGTTCCAAACAGTTACTCTAATCACTTGTCACCACCTTCAAAACTTCTGAGCTTACTAAATACCCAAATTCTGTGTTGCCTGTAACTCCCACCATATTCCTACCCTGATTTACATACATCAAAAGTAGTATTTTCTCCTCTCTATTCAAAGATGTTACAGTGGATTTGTTTTTAAGGCTTTTAAGATACTCCCACCGTGACAGTGAGAGCCAAATGTACCAGCTTATAATACACCACTGACAGCATCAATTAAAAAAACTTCACTCCAAAGGTGGTAGAATTTGCTCCTTTATCTGGTCCAGCTTGGAGGGAGCTCAGAGCTGCTCACAAACAGTCTTTTCTACCTGCTGCCTGTTAATCCTCTGGATCTCTGGTTACATGTTTTTCCCTATGACTTGCTAGTTTGTTGGAGCAGAGACCACCTCCTTTCTTCACCAAAAGAATGCTCAGCATCTAAGAGATGCAGCTGTGAAAACCACACTGACAACAGTTCTGGACAACACTGGCTAATTACACCAAGGGTCAACTTCAGCCCTCTGCTTTAGACTGGATTCAATCATGTTTTGTTTAAAAAAAGAAGAAAAAAAAAAGAGATGAGCTAAATTAGAAAAGCCTTATCAGCATACCCAGCTTTATGTATCTGCCTTTCAGCATTAAAGAGCTCATTTTCCATGGACGTTAACTCGCATCTGCCACATGGCTACAGATGAAGTTTAACATCTTCAGTTGCCCTTCGTTCTCTGTTTATTCTGCTTAGGAAAAAAAAAAATAAATTCCCATGTGTCCCTTGATACTTTGCTTTCAAGGTGCCATAGGTAAATAATTAAGGCTCAATACATTATCAAAACACTCAATAAACTTTTCTTTATCCAAAGCTAAGCGCAAACTACACAGCTCTGTCCATGCTGACAGCTTGATTTGTGGCATGAAAAACATCTCCTAACCAAGGTGACTCCTCAAGTTAACCAAGTAACTATGTCACAAGCCAAAGGCCAGTTTTCCTTGGTAGCACACATCTTTCCTACAGAATATTTACACACACTGGCAAGAGAAAACGTTATTGTTCCTCCTCACTAAAACGCTTCTGCTGTGTACCTATATATATACCTAGATACACTTGTACAGGAAGCACTGACTGTCCCAAACACTATCAAAAAACAAGCCCTGTAAATACAGTAACTTATTTGTCACAAAAATGAAAGCATGAATGCATTGATCTAAAGACACAGAGGTCCTTCAGTGGTATATATGGTGACTTTGAAATAGAAGAAATATGTTAAGTCCTAAAGCATTCAAGTCTTAAATTGGGAGAAAATAATTGGCTTCTCAAACAAAATGAAGATGTTCCTGCAACACTTCCCCACTTCCACCTTAGCTGAAGATTCAAATGAGTTAAATAATGTTTGTTTTACAAACATTAAAATAACTTAAAGAATAACTTAAGCTATAATTATTCTTAAGTTATTCTTTAATAAGAATAACTTAAACTATTGCTCCTGCAAATACAATTTAGGTCTACAGTCATAATTTTAAAGTATAAGTTAAAATTTACAAACACTAACATCTAGGAATATTAAGGTCACATGCTTACAGAATATTAATTTTAAAAGAAGCTGTAGCTGTTTACATGATTTAATGAGGACAGTCTGAACAGGTTTGCTTGTCTAAGCAGAGAAAGTTTGATTTGCTAGCTTAAGCAAGCAATGCGGCAAAAAATGGGCAACCTACCCATTGCTGGTTTTACTACGAAAAACTACTCGGTATCTCTGAGCATGATGAGGTACATCTTATATCTCAACTAATTAAAAATTGAATAAAGCTGCCATTTCACTTAGGAATCTGTTGTACATTGATTTTTAAAGAGATATTTAATAGACCCCTCTTCTCTCAGTCACTAGGCACTGGGTGGTGTCACAGTTCTTCAAGCACTGCTTGTGCATTTGATGAACCTGAATATAAAGCGCAGGAATTGCTGTTTCTGGTGGTGTGAGCCCCTGAAAGGGTAGCCCACATTATTTTCAAACATGTATCAGTTAAAATTTATCACCATCACACTTCGAATTGGAAGATATATAATGTTGATTCTGCAATATAATTTTACCACTAAAATCAAGACAGTGTCAGATAGATAAAAATATGAACGGCACACAGCTTCTCTCTTTACTAAGTGTTTGCAATCTGTAACAGGCTCGTTCATTAGCATTTACTTAGAATGTTATGTAATGGCTGAGGTATTTGTAATAAAAACAGTCTATTTCTGCTAGCCTGTTCTTCAGAGACATAAAAACTGTCTTCATCTGATTTTTATTAGGACTTCATCTTCCTCTGCTATGCAGTTTTTAAGACTTCTGTCCACTCCACTTTCGTTTCACCAGCAGGCACACAGTATTAGTTCCTCCCACAAATCTCAGCTTTCATTTTTACACCTGCTTTCACCCATGAAAAGGTTCTATGGGGTTTTGTGAAACCCAGACCGAAAAAAAAAAGAGAGGCTATGAAGCTGAGCAAAGAAAAAATTTGCTACAGAAGATGAACAACTGGTTTTACCAGTAAAACACCACTGGCAGCCCCGTCATTACAAGCCCAACATCCATCCCCAACTAGTGGAAAGGTGGTGCATTTTCAAGGCGGGTTTTTTTTTCCCTCACCTCAAACCCTCCATTACTGTATAGAGCCTTTGAAGATGTCCCACTCTTCCTTCAACAGAATGAAAAGGAACATTTTTTCTTTGCTCACATCTCCAACATGCTATACAAGGGTTTATTCCTCCACAAAAGCACACTAAGCAAGTGTTTTATCCTTCTGCGAGAGCAATCTTTTTCTTTCTATCTGCACATCTAAGCCTCTTACCCATGCCACCCTTATATGGTATTTAGACTACATTCTCCACCCTTTCTCCACTTTCACATCACTCTTGTTAGCCTGGAAAATATTCTGGAATAAACAGCTTGTACTTTCAGTAACCTAGGACACCTGGCTGAAGTCAAGCCCATAAAACATATCCACTGCTTTGACTTCTATCCCTTCTCTTTATTGACATACATCATTCATTCAGACAGAACAAACCTACATGAAAACTCCCCTCTGAACTGCATCAGCTTTTCCTTGCTCGTTGTGGCCCGTTTCACTTTCCCTAGTAGACTTCAGGATGTGGGGAAACAGGACCTAGAGCAAATGCACACCCTAAATCTGTACCACTGAACGAGGACTCCAGCAACCAAACGAAAGCTGTAGACTGATGTAACTATTTTTACAGGTTGCTCTAAAAAAAGCTAGGGTTCCTGTAAGGAAGTCTAAATGAGAGCAAGGAAATTATAAACTGCTACTAAACTGCAA
The DNA here is from genome assembly GCF_000700745.2 of Antrostomus carolinensis. Taxonomy (NCBI): domain Eukaryota; kingdom Metazoa; phylum Chordata; class Aves; order Caprimulgiformes; family Caprimulgidae; genus Antrostomus; species Antrostomus carolinensis. The sequence goes on along the minus strand of NW_010314432.1, from coordinate 1,299 downwards.
AGACACAAAGTATTTTTATTAGCAAAACTAACACAAATGATTTTGTATTGCTTTGTGCATATTTTACAAGCTATTATTTACCAAAACAATACTTTATGCAGGAAACATATACACTAAGGTAGAGTTCTAGGTGACAAAGACACAAAGGTCATAATCCCAGTCTCCACACACAAGCACTGGCCTATGCCAGTTCTCACTTCAGTTTAAACTGCCACCCCATAAGCACACACCTCCACCAGAAGGGTCACTCACACTTCTCACTGAGCACAATATTCTGAGGCACAAATTGCCTTTTCACTGAACATTCACCAAGTTCAAAGAACTCCCAAAACTGTGGGATTCCTTAGTTCCTTTGGAATTCCTAATGTATTAAAACACCCCGAAATTAACTTTGATGAAAAATTCTCTAGACTATGCAATTCAAAGAAAATTGATGGCCATTCAGCTCCTGGCAGTGAGTATTAAACGGTAATCCTTTTGTTTCTCACTGATGGACAAATGAGATCATGTCCTGTTTCCTCCTCCCTTCAAAAGCAGTTTCTTGTCTGAGCAGAGCTCCTAAGACTAGAGTAGGCCCGATGCCTCACTGCAGAAGAAACAAAGCTATTGAAAATTAGCGTCCTGTTCCTTCTGTTGGAAATAGTGCTAATTTCTACTAATGTACCCATCTGACCCCAGCAATCAAAGAGCAACAAGGGAAAAGAGTTCTTCCTCAGTGATATTGAGTTCAAGACCTTTCACAAAGGAACAAGCTTACAAAACACGTGAGACACAAAAAGGAAAGAAACAAAAAAAAAAAATAAAGTGTTCCATTCAACACCCAGCACCAAGCTCTCAGGCATGCTCCCCTTCCCTGTAGAGAGGGCCTGAACTGGGAATTAACTATAGCTAGGTCATCTTTAGCCCCCAAATTTTCATTCTCTGCATCCCTAGGTGATGGCTCCTATTACACCCACTGCATTATGCCCACTGCAGACTGGCTGCCTGAATTTTAGCCATGTCATCTAACCACGCTCACACAACCCTTTAAGCGCTATCAATAATAACACCCCTGACTCTGCTCACCCCATCCCTACAAATCTTGTCTCTAGGGGCAGAAACAATACCTTCCTGAACGGTGCTGCACTCAGTCCTACATCAAATAACCCAGGAGCAGCCTTTTCCTACACATCTCAAGAACTGTGGATGATTATTTCAGAGTTAGTAAACCAAAGCGTTGTGCCCTGCATGTGCCTCCAGCATCCCGTAAAAAAAGGTTCCCCCGCTCCCGCGTTTCTGGGGGAAGAATCACAGCCACAA
>NW_010314431.1:0-5423 GCF_000700745.2 Antrostomus carolinensis | reverse complement strand
TGCTTGAAAGATTTATAGATCCCTTAGTTACAAAACTTAGAAGATGAAGACATCACCCAGCTGTTGTAACACATCCATCCTCACAAACTGCTGATAACCTTGGAGTGGGTGTTCATCACCAAGCTGTTTGTGTGCATTCATTTGCTTAAATCATTAAACTTACATCTGCTCTTCTCAGCCTCTGAGAACACGATGGCCTTAGGACCTTTGCAGATGTTCTTCCACAGCGTTGTCATGGGTGTCTAAGCTCAGGGATGAACATACAGATAAGAGTTAACGACTGAACATTCTTCAAGGAATATTGTCCTGAACGCATGAGTGAGGCCCCACTGAGCGAGGTTGAAGAGGAAATCAATCAGTGGACATCATGATGAAGCTGACTGAAGACCACCGACTCATTTTACTGCACAAGCGTGAAAGACATTTACATATGCTAAATGGCAATGAATATGCATGTATTAGGTCAACATAATGTGTGCTAAAACAAAGACACACACATACACACCTTGGGGAAGCGATCCCCGTGTGTGTCCAGCGCTGCAATAAAGAATACCTGCTTTCTAAAGCTCCAAAACGAGTCTTAGAGAGTTTCTCTGACCAGATTTCTTGGTATCAGTACAGACCTGTTGAAGCAGGTCCAGGGGAGGCAACAAAAATGATCTGAGGGCTGGAGCAGCTCTGCTATGAGGACAGGCTGAGAGAGTTGGGGCTGTTCAGCCTGGAGAAGAGAAGGCTCCGGGGAGATCTTACAGCAGCCTTTCATTTATCAAAGGGGGCCTATAAGAAAGATGGAGACAAACTTTTTAGCAGGACCTGTAGCGATAGGACCAGGGGTGATGATTTTAATCTAAAAGAGCGTGGATTCAGACTAGATATAAGGAAGACATTTTTTATGACGAGGGTGGTGAAACACTGGCCCAGGTTGCCCAGAGAGGTGGTAGAAGCCCCATCCCTGGAAACATTCAAGGTCAGGTTGGATGGGGCTCTGAGCAACCTGATCTAGTTGAAGATGTCCCTGCTCACTGCAGGGGGGTTGGACTAGATAGCCTTGAAAGGTCCCTTCCAACCCAAACCATTCTGTGATTCTATGGTATATCAATAGGTGGGCAGTAAAGGTGAGGAGAAGCATTTCCAAAAGCCCAAGGGGTTTGCAGACGGGGAGGCTTCACAGTGTGCTGTGGCCGTGAGGGCATGCAAATTCAAAAAAGTCACATTTTTCAGGGAAAGGTGATCTCTTAATTAAGCAACTGATATATAAATCCACATACAAGTTAATTTCATTCAAAGGAGATATGTAACCCCTCTCTACAAACCTGACCTTGTTTGTTATTAATTTGTGAGAAGTGCTCTAGAAAGAGAACAAAATCCCTCTCCTGACGGGCGGTGGGGCCGGGGGCATTAACTAAATGCTGAGAAACCTGAGAACGACACAAGGATACTAATGATGCTCCAGGGAAAAGCAACTCAGCTATAATGGTCAGTCTGCTAAGTGGCAGTCCTGAGCATCTGACATGTTATTGGGGCTAAATGGTTTGAGATTAAATCATTTTAAAAAATGGAGAACTGACAATCCTCTTTCTGGTTCACCACGGACAGTTTACTCACCTGGCTGATCCTGGAGCAGGAAACACATCATATTTAAATAAATCAAACAACACGGTTCTGAAACAATAATTAGTGTTTTCTTTCCTCCCTGTAGAGATTCTTAAAAGCAGCATTTTCTTTCTGCTAATGTTCAGGGGGCATTTGTTCTGGAAGAGGAAATGGTTAATGAACCTCAAGAAAGGCTCAGCTCCTGTTTTTTGATGAGGGAGTTTAGGCAAACATTCACAAGAAGAGCAAGTGTCAGGCACAGTGACTATGGCAGAGGCATCTCCAGAGCAAACAGAGGATATGTCTGTACCTGGGGCTTGCCAGAAAGTTAGAAAAATCAGGGGAAACTGTGAAGTCAACCCATTCATTAAAAAATGTGCAGTTCTTGCAGCCATGAGTAAATTGTCCTTAGATCGGTGTCAAAAGGAACCACTGAACACTACAGTGAGGCTTCCCACGAAGGGTTTTAAAATGCTTTACCTTCTTGTGGTGGTTTCACCCACAGCTAAGACCATGCAGTCCTTCACTCACTCCCCCCCATGCACCCCCGGTGAGATGGGGAGAGAAACACAACCAAGGGGTCGTGGGTTGAAATGAGGACAGGGAGGGCTCACGCACCAGTTACGGTCACAAGTAAAACAGACTCAACTTGGGGAAGAAAAATCAATTTAATTTGTTATGAATCAATCAGAGTAGGATAGTGAGACATAACAACCACGTCTTAAAACACCTTCCCCCACCCCTCCCTTCTTCCCAGGCTCAAATCACTTTGCTCTGGATTTCTCTACCAGCCAGTTTGCCTGTGCTTCTCTTTCCACCATGAGGTCCTTCCCAGAGACTGAAAGAGTTCAGGAACAAAATGTTCCAACACAGGCTTCCCACAGAGTCAAGGACCTCCTCCGGCACAGCTCCTGGCTCCAGTGTGGGGACGTCCACGGGCTGCAGATGGGTCTCACCTCTGGCACACCTCTTGCCTCTGCTCTGGCACTGAGCGTCTCTGGGGTCTCCTTGTTCATCCGACTGAGCTCTCAACATAGTCACACCTGCCCTCAGGCCCAGCTTTCTGCTCTGGTGTGGAGTCTTCCATGGCCTACACATGGGTATCTGCTCCACCACTGAACCTCCATGGCTGCAGGAGATCCCATTTACCTCCTCCTACTCTTCTGCATACTGATCTGGGTGTCTGAAGTTCTCAGTCTCCTCCCCTCCTCGTCTCTGGTCTTGTTGGTGATGCTCTCTTTTGTTCAAGTTGATGGTCATTTGTTAAGGCCCATCCTCTCCTGAGGACTCTCTCCTTCCTTGCCAAACTTGTTCTTCCCCTCATAAATACTGATTTGAAGAGGTGTTTCCCTATCACTAGCTGGCTCAGCCTGGGCTGGAGGCCAGTCCACATTGGAGCCAGGGGAGCTTCATGAAGCTTCTCCCAGGGGCCATCACTGTAGCTCCTTCCCCCAGTACCAAAAACAACCTCCTCACACACAAACCCAACACGCTCCTACCCATGAGCTTCAGACATGGTCAGGTCATCACCTCTGGCATCAGCCGCCTTCAGAAACAACACACGCATGTCTCTGTGTATCTGTGGGCAGAGGCACGTGGGAGGGGGCAAGAAGAGACACAGTATTCCCTTAGGACAAAACTAAACATGCAAAGTCATTCTCTGACTTCATCTTGATTGTTTCATTCACTTCACGTCCCTAATACTGAGGCCAGAATGAGGCTGTAATAAATAAATGAAGCAACCAAATGTTCAGCTTCTCATAAGGTATTTATGATCCCCTTAGGAGGACATACACACTGATTTTATAAGGAACCCACTCAATACTAAAAGATTTATACCTGGGTCCATTTCCAAATCAATTTTTCCTTGACTTGAGGCTTTCACTAAGACTCTTGTGGGGATTATAGAATTTCAGTTAGTTGCCACTGTAATATCATCCTATATACAGAAAGATTTTGCTTTTAGCAGTTTCTCAACAAAACTCTTATTTTCAGGAGAGGGGGAGAGAGAAGCTGATCTAGAAAATAACACGCACAGAAATGAGTGAGACTGGATAGCAGAAAACCAAAGGGAATGATAAGAACCCCAACTGTTTCTAAGTGATCCCCCTCACCTTGGTTCATAGGTGGCAAGTGACAGGCAGGACTGTCCCACTGCCAGGGGTGAGAGAAGAGTCCCAGTCCTGTCAACAGGGAGGTCTGGAGCTTTTGACCACAGCTAAATTATCCAGCGGGTTATTCTTTCTCTCCTTTTTATGTTAAGCTATGTAATATCAAAAGTCCATCTGTTGAATATCAAATGCAATTAAAATAACTCCGGCATGAAGTCAAACAATATGACAAAATAAGGACAACTGCAAGTTTTTAGTGTTTTTAGTAGGATTGTGCAAGATGAGAGTTTGGATTGTTGGGTGGTTTGGTTTTTGGTTGGGTTTTTTTGGTTTCTCAGTAGCAGAAACATCTCTTTCGTCATTTGCATTCAAAACTTGAATTCATAGAGAGTCTTTTGAATCTTAGTAGTGATGCAAGTCATTATCACTCTAACTGTAAAAGTTTCAGGGTTCAGAAACCAGATACACAATATATCATAGAATCATAGAATCATAGAATGGTTTGGATTGGAAGGGACCTTAAAGATCATCCAGTTCCAACCCCCCTGCCATCAGCAGGGACACCTTCCACTAGACCGGGTTATATATATATATAACTGGCCAGACATACATGGAATTGAGAAAAAAACAAACCTATTTTCCTTTGTTTTAAGGCAGTGGTCTGGTTCCTGTCAGAGAACACTCTGTCCCACCAACATCAATGTGGCTGATTTAATCACTTGCCTAAAAACTATTCAACCCAGGGAAAAAACAATACAGCAATTAGCAACACTCGGGTATCAATGACAGGGGCTGCCTTACAGAGTTCAGGACAGAACCAGTTCTAGTGGGTCTTAATCTAGAGGATGAAGAAAGATTTTGGGATTTAATCTGAGAAAAATACTTTTCAACCCTTGCAGAAAGCCCAAAGGTCAGATAACGGGTGGAGTCTCTCCCTAGTGCATTTTTAAGGAAGCAACTTCGTTTTAAGAGCAACGCAGATCTTGGTGCTGAACCTCACGACAGTCACACACCCAGGGGCAAACTGAGTTCTAGTGAAAACATTTCTCTTGTTTTCTTACTTGTAGTTGGGCTTTATTCCTGTTTGAAAGCAGATCTTCCTCATGTTAAACACAGGACTTCTGCAGGTGACTTGACCTTCTGCTAATAAAAAGCCTGAAGGAACACCGTGTTAATGTTTACCCACCCCAGGAGTTCCAGCTCTAGCAGAAGACACAAACACACTGCTAACATTTTCCCTTTCATAGATCTTTAGATGCAAGGGAGATTCACTGCATGCACAAAATACGACTTCTTTTGATACTTCCTTAAAACTAATGGTGAAATAGTTCTCTTTTCTTTAGATAATGGCTGGACAGTTGAGGAACCTGGGTGTGGTGCCTGGCCAGCTGCAGCTTCCTCTGGGTCATCACTGAAATCCCTCAGTCTCTCCAGCCTTGGTTTCCTCTCAGGAAGAGAAGTCATTGCTAATGCTTTGTTTAGTTGCATTATCAGCAAAGAATGTGCAATGCAAATAAACCACTGACCCCTGAAATGTCTGAAATTACGAGCTGCCCTGCAGGACCCAGTCCTGCTTCCTTCTGCCTCTCCAGGAGAGCTTGGGTTTATGCCCAAGTCCTCTATCCCATTAGCCAGCCCTCTGCAGAGGTCTCAGATACCCTAGGGCACCCCACATAGCACCAGACACCTATATTGTTAGTGACATGGACAGTGGGATTG
>NW_010314430.1:0-46147 GCF_000700745.2 Antrostomus carolinensis | reverse complement strand
GCTCGGGGCGAGTGTTCTCGGTGGGGTGGCTCCTCCAGCCTCCCTCCGTCTCCGCGCCAGGGCTGCTAGGAGCAAAAAAGTCAAACGCTGCTGCATGAAAATACTGTGTCAACAAAGGGAGGGACCATGTGTGCACGCCGAGTATAAAACAGTAAATTGACACAGTGACTGTGGAGATTTACAAGCAGGAAACTGCATCTCTGAATCTTCCCTTGGTGAGGGTCTCCCTAGCAACAACAGATCAAATTTTCGTTTTATTTTTGTACTGATGTTACCTTTAAACTGTCACGATTAAATATGTTCAGGGCCTTTGAAAGCATTTTGCCCTTATTTGCAGAGTTTTGAACCTGTACAGGGTATGGTTTCAATTCTGAACATGAGGTTACTCACAAAAATGTCTCATTAATGTGTTATGGGTTTCCAGCAGTAGTAGCAGTAAATTGTCCATGCAGATAGTTAGAATTGACCCTTTTATTGGTAATTCAACAGCCTCAGGGTTAAATACAGGGATAATGTTATAAAGGAAGGAGGTCAGAGTCACCTTGTATCGTGACATTTGGCTTTGGGAGTTTCAGAAGAGTTTTTAGGGACAACCCCCCTACATTAGATATACTTTTGTAAAAGTAGTGTTTTAGGCTCTGGATCACATTAACATCTGAAATCTACATTCTGTTGTTTTTGCAAAAGAAATATTTCATTTTCACAAAAGAGCTACATGAGCCCGTTACTAATTGTACCTTAATTTTAAGGAAAATTGGATGGCTGAGTAATAACCAGTTGTTCAGAAGATTAACAAACGTGTCTGAGGATTACAACATGTCTAGAGAAATGCAAGAGCTCCAGAAGCAATGGCACTCCATGGTGCAGTCCATCCACAGCAACTCAAACGTGGGTCTGGGTTATAATTTTATATAATATATTTATAAAGATACTCCTTTTAGAACTCTCAGAATATCACACCTCAATTTATTTAAATGCAATTTCAAAACTTTTTTTTTTAATATAAAATTGGCACTCCCTTTTTTAAATGAACACTGGGGAGCCTATGGGAAGAACTGTCTTCCCACACCTTCAGTCATCAAGTGAAGCCTGTTCTGCAGTTCTGTGTTTACTATATAAGCATTTTAGATAGTAGAGTGGCATTTTAGTGAAATGGTTGTGCTATAAAAAGAACTAAAACTACAATACATATTTCCTTAAGGTAAGGGAAATTTCTCCATTACAGTAAAATTCCAGTGTATAGGTATGACTGCTGCTGTAAAATGGATTTTTTTTTTTCTGCCAGTAACATTGTAATTAAATTCATAACAACATGTCTGCACTGGACTGACACTCAGTAAATGAGCAGGTTGCAGATATTACTGAGGCATGGAAAAAAGAAAAATCATCATAATTTTTAAATACTACAGTATTTTTTATTAACAAATGCAGTTTTATAGATCAAAATCGTAGGTGTTGAGACCCCACTGAAATCTGTACAGCTAAACTGTGATTTGTTTTTTTTACTTGTTTTCAGGGTTTATTTTAGATTGGTGGGTTTTTTTTAATTTGTACAAGAATGGAACTGGGAAGTCCAAGAGAAACATGCCTGTTGTTGGTAGAATTTTATTTGCTGTGCAGTTATCTAAATTTGCAGTAAGTCCTGATGCTTTTGAAATATAGGGGCAATAGTTGCCCTCTGTTCAAGCTGCAGACTTGACCTGTTTTTCTTTCATCCACAGGTTGTTGCATTTATGAATTCTCGTCTTGGCCAATATTTAGATGACCATCCTTTTGTTGCCTTATCACTCCTGGTGTTTATTGCAGTATCTGCTATTCCTGTTGCATTTTTCCTGATTTTTGTTGTTACAACAGCCATAATGGCCTGTGTTGGTGTGATAGTTATGGAAGGTATGGTATGCACGCATGCACTTACTCCCTTTTAAGGCATGACATCTTTTGCTTTTTATCTTCTTCCTTCTGGAATTTCCAGTTCTAGCAATTGAGGATTTCTGTTTGTAGTCCTCAGGTCTCAGTAGTAGTGAAACTCTTAATACTAGACTAGTAATCTGATTAACTGTACTCTGTACAAGGGAAGACCCATTTCCCTTTCTAATCTTGGCCACCAGGATATGGCTAAACCAGTTATCTTGACCACAGGTAGCTTTTATAGCAGCTAGCTAGTTGATGGCAGACTCTTTGCCCAAATGGTTTGAATTTGGGGTTGTGGTAGAATGTCAGCTCTTCTAATTTTCTTCTATATAAACTTGTTTAAATAACAAACTGATTTTCTTCCATTAGGTGTTGTAATAGCTGCAGCTGGCATAGCCCTCCTTTGTGTGCTGTGTGGCCTGGGTGCGCTTTCACTGGGAGTTTCTGGAGTACTGAGTGTTTGTTACGTTGTTCTTTCAACTCTGGTCAACTACTGGTATGCTTCCAGGTAAGTATTGATGTCTTGACCCGTGCTTGGATTTCAAAGTCTTCAACTGTACTACTCCATTGCTCACTTCACTTATTCTAAGTGAGCCACTGTTGCTTAGTTTAACAACTGTTTCTTGAATGCTAGAGTGTCTTTGGCTACCTTGGTGGACAAACATGCCCCATATAAACATCTAGTCATCAATATATATTTTAATGAGAGTTAATATATTTTCCTACATAGGAAAGAGGACATTTAAATACTCTTTAATGTGCATGTGCTTACACAACATGACATCAAGCAATAAAATACAACTTTGTCTCACTCAGAATATTTGCTGTTTTAAATGTCATTAAAACACACTTCCAAATTGAACTTGGCCTAGAGGAGGCACCTTTTGCAGTTCTTTCTGCATGATGACCCAGCGGTCTCTGCTTACCTGTATTTGTGGATTAATGGACCAAAATTAGTTGTAGGTTTGGGGTAGGCAGAGGGGTATTTAAAAGGGACAGTGTGGCCAAAACAGAAATGACAGGTTTTGCTGGCTGCAGCACATGTGCTGCTTGCCAGTGATGTCTCCCAGTATTTCAGTCAGCGTTGCCTTAGCCATGCTTTTACCGAGCATCTGGCTAGGGGAGGAGGCAGTAGCAGGTTGTGCTGGAGTGCCACCTATTGCCCGCTTAAATATCTGTCAGGGAATGAATACTGATAATCACTTCTTGAGCATAGGGAAGAGCAAGAAGAGAAATTACAGCTGCTCCATCCTAGACTTTCTGTTTGCTTCTTGCACAGCTCTCAAGGGCACACAAAACTGCCTGTGGAGCCCGTGATAACAGTAATCTTACAGAACAGACTGTAAAACCATTATTTTCTCCTATGTACAGGAGTCAGATAAGGAAGCAAGAAGTTAATGGAAGTTTGCCAGAGAAGAGTCCTGTCTTGGATCTTTCTGCCAATAACGGAAAGAATGAATAAGTGGGTTTCTCCCCTTTCATGGGCACTTAGCTCTACTACTCTGACCTTTGCAATGTAATTCGTTGAGCTTTCAACCTTTGTGCACTCCTTAGTAAGCAGCAGTGCATTGTGATATTAAGTCTATGCGCATTATGGAATGTTCCACAGAATTTGGTAAATGGGGAATGTAATAATTACAGATACTGTTAAGTCAGTGACAATTAAGGGAAAGAAAGAGTAGACAGGTATTTGACTTTTTGTTACTGGAGTTCTGGGTGTAGTATCTTTTGAAATTTGTATGCAGCAGTTGGTCATTTTGATACATAAGTGTCAAAGCTTAGAACACCAGAAATGTGTTTTGAATGTTAAAAAATATTTTTAAGCCTTAACAGCCTTTGTTAAAATAGTATGAGCACACCATGCTAATGTTTTCTATTCTTTATAAGAGGAAAATTGGGTTTTGCTATATGTTAAGTTATGGTATAAGCTTTTATGTACCTTTTGGTGTTGCATTATTCTGAGGGATATTTTCCTCATTCTCATTGTCTCGTCATATCAATGGAATGCAATTAGGTCTTGCCTCTTGTCATATTTTTTTAGGTATTTAAATTGCCTGCTTTGTTTCTCAGTTTTAACTGCTTGTATGTTATTTATTTTTTTTCATTTTTGCAAATATATTTCTTAAATATCAAGAAAGTATCTAACTATATTAGTTTAATAAAGTGCTGTTTGTTTACCCAGGCTGTCTTGTTATTCCGTTTATTCTACAGTAAAACCAAGTCTTCCAGATCTACTTCTAGGAAGGCTACATTTGGAGCTGAATTTTTCTCCTCAGTTAAAGTATTTTGTCTGGCCAATATTGCCACAAACCGCAGATGGCTTGTATTACATGAGATTACCCCGCCTTCTCATGCCTGTAAAGGAAATGCAGAATCCCAAGGACTAAATTAGTGTATACTTCAGTTTTGCATCAACCAACATGCTGTTTGGCTCCAGCACAGAGTGAAAATTTACCTGAGTCATAATGTGTCCCACATAGTATTGGTGGTGACAAACTCAGCTGTAGTGATAAGCTGGCCCTGCACTTCAGCAGCAGAGTGAAACCATCCTTACCCTCACCCTGTGTTGCTGTCCATAAAGGGCTTTAGTGTTTACTAAATTCCAGTTAAATTTGAAGGAGTTACAGAATGGAGACCATAACAGGGGATTTCTTTCATAATTTAATGAGTAGATAAAGCATTTGGTTTTTTTCAGGTGTTTCACAGCTTTATCCCAACCATTTTTTTTTTAACTTCCAGTTGATAGTAATATACAAGTAGTAGGAGAAAAAAAATAAACAAGCCAAACCCAGGAAAAGTACTTTCTCTACTTTCCTTGTAAGAAAAACTAGTGATGTGACATTGTTTACATTACATACAGCATGGAAAAATCCGTGTAAAAGATGGAACAAAGATTTACCATGAATATATGTACCTTTTTTTTCTTTTACATGGCTGTTATCCCAACTTTAGGATCAAATCTGCAGCTGTGGTCAGTTACAGTAGAGCTCTGCCATTTTCCTGCAGGGGAGGATCAGTGGGGATTAAAAAACAGAATGCTGTTCTTAACAGTGGTGTGGTGCTGCCCAGTGATGCACATCACAGCTGTAGGTAATACAACCTAAAAGCAAATTCCCCAGTGCATTCACTGAACTGCAGAAAAACTGAAGAACACTGGTGTTTGCAAATGAAGAGACTCCAACGAGGTAGCATGCTGGGGGCATTGGGGTGAAGGAGGCATTTTGCACCAGTAGGCAAATGGAATATATTATCCCTTGTGCAAATGGACTGGGGTGTGCTTTTAAGAGCTATGAAGTACTGAAATAACTCTTCCTAAGTGCTAGAAATCCTGGCTAGCAAAAAGTAAGCCTTGAAATGGCATCCTGGCCATTACAGAATCCTTCCTGCCTTTCACCAGACTGCTAGCTCCCATCATCAGGATACAGTTTGAGTTTAAAGTTACTTCCCAAATCTTACTCTTTCTTTTCTAATGCCTTCAATCTAGGAGTTTACTGGCTGCTAAGAGGGAAATAATGGTTATGAGGGAAGTAAGGCAGAGATCAGTGTGACTTGATCATAACACAGTCACCACCTCATTTATTTTATGTTTCCAGTGTTTTGCCTGTTTTACATACCAAACTGCAGTAATTTCAAACACACCTTGAAAATAAATCCCTTATTTATCTCCTATTCTCTTCTATCAGTCTGCCTAAAATGAAACATATATAGCTCTTTATTACTGTGCTTGAGACCTCAAAATGAATTGAAAAGGAGAAAGCACTTCACAGGAGGGAAGTAATGATACTGTTTATCATCTGTGCTGCAGCTTATCCCAGGCATAGCCAGACATTACCAGATTTTCACATACTTAATCACACAGCTTGTGCCTTTCCACTTTAGGATGATCTTACTTCAGAATCTAAAGAGATTAACCCCAATCTATGCTTAGCAAATCTTGCTGCAAACTTGACTTTAGGTTAAGATGATTCTTTGCAGAATAGTATTGAGAGATTTATACTCATTTAGACCATAAAAGCAAAATGTGCTCTTGAGTGCTGGCTACCCATCCTTTTATTTTGTGGATTTTATTCACTTCCAGGCTCCAATTTACCTCCCCAGAGCACAAGTTCATTGTTTAGTCCATCAGTGGATCCTGATTCGCTGCCTTCAGCACTAAAACTAAGATGTGCTGTCCCTGCAAGAGTATTTCCAACACCACTGCCAGCCTGGTGACAGGCTCTGCCTCAGTACATCTTGGTGTCACTTTTGCCTGGTGGCGATACAGGGAGGGGAGGAGCTGCTTCTTCACCTGCGTGAACAGCCTCTGCTGATGCTTAAAGCACTGGCTTTCTGAGCAGCCCCACAGACCTCCAAGGAATCAGCAACCTTTATTCATTCAACATTAAACACTAACATTGTCAAGCTGTTGATGGGGACCAATTTTTCCTGAAGGATGGATTTTAAAACAAATCACACTGAGAGCTTGAACAGCTGCATCCCTGACAGCTCTAAGGCTGTTCGAAACTTTTCTCTGCCTGGTAAGTGCAATAAACAGGTAAGTGAAAATATACATTAGTATATAAACTGTAATAGGTGTAGGCAGGAGGGAAGAAAAAAAATCTCTTATGTGAGATAGTTTTGAAGAAAGCCTGAATATGAATATTAATATCCACACAGTTGAGCAGCATATGTATCAGAAATATGAATATATCTATTGAAACATATATTCATTATATATCTATGCATTTGAAAGAGTCTCCATGCACATATATGGGATGATATACACACTGGTGCTCTTTCATTCTATTGTTAATGTGTTTGTGTTCATGCATATGAAGGGAAGAGTGGCACATTTAATTAGACACGTTTTAACGTATACATGTGTGAAAGTTGCTGAGAAAGTGCCCGTGTGCTGTTAGACACAGCCACACACAAAAAGCCCTTCCTCACCTTACATACACCTAAGAAATCCACTATTGCTTACATTCAGAACATTCATTGTTAGAAGCCAGAATATCCACAAGGCATGTCCTCACCAGTTGTCCTAGCACAGCTGACTTTTTCCTGCCTACGCTTGTCTCTGCAGGTGACCCCAGCAGGATGAGCTATGGCAGCTTCATCATGCCCACTCTGTTTGGCATTATCTGCCTCTTGGGCATTATTGGTAACAGCCTGGTTATCTACACAGTCTTAAAGAAATCTAGCCCTAGCAGTAGTGTCCCAGATATCTTCATCATCAGCCTCTCCATGGTGGACCTGCTCTTCCTCCTAGGCATGCCTTTCCTCATCCACCAGCTGCTGGGGAATGGAGCCTGGCACTTTGGGGAGACAATGTGCACAATCATCACTGCCCTGGATGCCAACAGCCAGTTCACCAGCACCTACATCCTCACCGCTATGTCCATCGACCGCTACCTGGCCACCGTCTACCCCTTCACCTCCACTCGCTTCAGGAAGCGCCCTGTGGCAATCCTTGTCATCTGTGTGCTCTGGGCCCTTTCCTTCCTCAGCATTACACCTGTGTGGATGTATGCTCAGCTCATCCCTTTGCCTGGAGGTCTGCTAGGATGTGGGATTTGTCTGCCAGACCCACAGAGGGACATTTATTGGTACACTCTCTACCAATTCTTCCTGGTCTTTGCCATCCCTTTTGCCCTCATCACGGTGGCCTACAGGAGGATCCTGCTCAAGATGGCCAGGTCCTCAGAAGCGCTGATGAGCCAAAGATGCACCAGGGCACGAACAAAAAAACTGACCCGTACAGCAATTGCCATTTGCGTGGCCTTCTTCGTTTGCTGGGCACCTTTCCACATCCTGCAACTGGCCCAGCTCGCCATGACTCGCCCCACTCTGCCTTTTTACTATGCCTACAACGTGGCTATCAGCCTAGGTTATGCCAACAGTTGTCTGAACCCCTTCATCTACATCTTGCTGGGCCAAAATTTCCGGAGGCAGCTTGTGGTCCCTGTAAGGCCAGCAGCTGTAGGGCAGGCTTCCCCACATGGCAGCAAAAACACTCGAGGGGATGCAATTGAGTCAGGGCAGCCACTGCTGCATTTGGTGTCCGTCTCTGGCAGGTAGCAAGACTGGCAGCAATTGGGGTATGTCCCACATGCAGAGACTCTCCTATCCCAAGTGAACACACAGGCAGCAGCAGACAGGTGAGCACCATGCACCACATCTCCTGTGGGATGGGTCTTTACCTGGCCTGGAGACAAAGTAGCAGCAGCATTTAGGCAGAAGCTTTGTTTCACCTTGTATTCTTATTTACATCTTCCCTGACAGCTATAAATTATATTCTTCCCGGGAGATGAAAAGCTTTCAGACATTGTATTAGACTAACCCACATACTAAAAATATTTTGGTGCAAAACCCCAGACAAGCAGCAACCCCCAGTCCAGATCTGAGACACTGCCACCATTTGACACTTGGGGAGTTTCAGATGTATTTCTTGCCCTAAGCTTTAAGGAGGCAAGAAGGAATCTGGACTATTCTGGATCATTTTTTTTATCCCCAAAACATGATTCAAGACCATAACACACTTCATGAAGATTTTAAACAAGAAGACAACCGTGTTTCCATCTCCTTTCTAACACACCAGCTCCATGACATCCTTAAGAATGAGACATCAATCATTTTCTGTCACTTTTAGACCAGCAAAACTACCCATTTTCCAGAACCAGCAGGTGTCAAGAAGTCCAATAAATATTCTCAAAGATATTTAAAAGTAACCAGATTGATTTATTCACAATCACTCTGAGAGACTGTTCTGTACCATCTTGTTAGGGGCCAACAGCAACACCAGTTAAACAGTAGTTGTTGCTAAGTCACCAAGTTGCTTTGCAGTGGAAAATAACTACTAGATTCTATCTTAAAAAAAGAAAACAGAATAGTTTCTTACTGTTGGTGGTGCATCATGTACACACATATATAACGCTGTAGTACTTCCTCAGCTAACAGCAAGCCATTGATAAATACACATCTTGAAGCATATTGCTGAGGTTTTCAGCATGGTTGTAGGTGGGTCAGTTTTCTTGTGCCCATCTTGATCAATTTTGAAAGGAGTTAACAGTAAAAACCTCAGAGCAGCCATTCTTTGACCATCAAATCACTTTGCTGCACACAGCAACCAAAAATCACTGGGCTTTAGTTTTAAAATAGCATTATTCTACTAATATCAGGAACCTCCACCCAGAAAAATGGGCAAAAGCAAAGGTTCCACACAATTCCATTTTAAAGGAATATTTGCATCTTTATGGTAGATCAGTTAAAGCTGCTTAAAAAGTGCTATTACATTTCACAAGATCATAAAGACCAGATCAAATTCTTTATCAGGAATACCCAGTTGCTAAAACATAAAACCTACTTTAATTTTAATAACTTAAAAGTTAAAAATATCATCGCTACCTTGATTTATTCCTGCTCCTATAAAGTAATCAAATATTAAGACTGCAAATGAAATGTAACCATGATTATTTATATGCAATCTGCAACCTAGAGGATGCTTATCTCCAACTCTATTTTAGTAGCATGTTAATTCAGCAAACAACAATTACAAAACCACATAGCCAGCAATCCCCGAGGCAAGGCTGTCTCCAATAGCTTCAGGAGACACTTCTAAAGACAGAGCAATAAAACTCTTGCATCTATCACAAGTAACAACACTCAAAGCTTTAGGCCACAGCTCACATGCAGAAACACGGCTGAAGGGAGCAAATCCTTTCCCCTGGATTTTGTTTATAACCTCACCTTTAGCCGAAGGGAGCAAGCATTGCTTAATGGACTCAGCAGACACTGAAGCAAGTGAATTTATTACAGCTCAGACTCTGTCCTCACAGGAGCCACTTCCTTCTGCATTTTAAATTGATTTTTCATTACATAATTCATTCTGTCATCAGCACTTATCAAGGAGCTAAAGCTGTGAATTCTCAGCTACCAGCAGGCAAACTGGAGCAGTTTCACTCCTGCTGCCCTGACCTTTGCATGTTTATCAGTCACTGTCATTTTAAAGCTGCTCACCACATCCCTTTAATAAGAGCTGCTTTGAGTGCTGTGCCATCACCACAGTAGCATGGTTTTTGATGGGGACTTGCTGAAGAAGTAAAACTAGGTCAGCATAGACCAGGAGTTTTTACTGGAGACAGTAAAGTCACCCCTCAAATGAGAGTGTAGGTTGTTTTGGCTTTGCTTTTAAGAGCTGTTTTGTTTGTTTGTTTTAAAATTATTAAACACTGCAGTAGAACTAAGAAGTCCTTTGCAAGCCAGGCTGGGGAGATGGTGCTGAGGCCCTATTTTCTTAGCTGCTCTCTTGGCTTCCTACAGAAAAGCACCAGCCCAGCAGGGAAATGGCAGGAGCCTTTCCCACCCTGGTGGCACTATTCCCAATTGGGTCCACAGCCCAGGGACCTAATTCACTGGTCCTTACTTCAGACTTAAACATGCCTCAATGGGCAACACACTTGTGGTTCTAATCCCTACATCCTGGGGGACCCTAAGCATCCTAAGTCTAAGGAGATTTGGAGCAACCAACTTGGCTACGGTTCCTGAAGCAGCTGCTTGATCTCAAGCTGCAGAGACCCCAGTGCTGATTCCACATGCAACAGGTTCACAGACTCTTCTCTTATGCCTCCTCTTTCTACACCATCATTCACACTTTGTGGCAGAAGAGGGATACATCAGACCTGAATGCAGTAAAATAATCTTTTTTATTTGTAAAACAAGCTTAAAAATTCCACAGTTAACAGACTTCAAGAGAGGACTGAGAGACATCAGCACTCATACAGTAAGAGGGAAGGAGTGGATGTGGCTGGGCTCCAAGGCAAATTATTTACAAAGTAAGGGGGGAAAATCTTATGTCTTCTTTGATTTAAAGAGATTACACAAGTCTTCATTGAAATTCCCCTACAGTGTCCACAAACAGAGCACAACTGAACCACCCCAGGAGAAGTATATAAGCCTCACAGAGACTAGGGACAGATCTCTTGCGTGCCATATCTGACAGTCTTCCCCTGGGCAGACAGTATTAGCCAGGGATGGGAACCAGTCAAGAACAACCTTCCCTTGGACCCGGATGGCTGTTGCTGTGTGCAGCCTCTCTGTCCCACCTCCCCAGCTAGAAGGAATAGTACAGAAGATAGAAGTCAAGAGCAGGAGTAAAGCTCTGACCTATACCCTTACTAAAGATAAGTGAGGTATTTTAGACACCCTCACTAGTGCAAATCTCCAGGTTCATTTATAGGAATGTTGGCTAGCATTTCTCTTTTACAGAGCATTCCCGTGACAGCAAATGTAAAGTTATTTAGTAAATTTTAACTATCCTGGAATAGAGGTTCAAAATCCATCCAGCAATAAGAAACAATTAAGCACTGCTCTACCTGAACACACACCAATCTTCTCCCACACTTGGGAATGAGGAGAAAGATGAAGGGGAGGAAATATTATGAACATCTGCCTTGTTTGGCTCAGAAGGCCTCAAAGCCCCTACTTAAGTACAACATGCTCTCAAGTACATAAACTCTCATCAAGCACCACTTATCTAGGTTTTGCAGAAATACTTCATAGTCCATCCAAGTGCTAAGTCAACAGAACTTAGTATAGTAGTTGGTTTGCTGGACAATAGCCTAAGTAAGTATTTCAACTCTAACCCCATCAAGCTGAAAGTAGATTGTAAGAGTGACTTGCAAATAAATGGCTCCAATGTGAAATTTGTAATTTCATTCTATTTCTATTGACACTGTAACTGTGATTAAACGGCAGCATAAATCCTTCCTAATTATCATGTTCTCTGTACTCCATGCTCTCTTTGCCTGGAATTTACATTAATATTTAGAAAATGTATCCTGAAATATGTTGTATTATAAATAGCTCATTAATAATGTTTATGAAGTGAAGTAGAGACTGTGGCAGATGAGCCCCCAGCCCTATGCTATTATGTACATAGTGTTTGACAATTAACATTAGCAGTCTGTCCACTGACTCGGTCTGAAGCTCCGCATGCCCAGAGAACAGAGCATGACTTGTGATGATCACTCGCCCTGTTTACAGAAAGTTGTCATACAGTGTTTCATCAAAGGCTGTCACACTCCTAGTGTAACAGAGCACTTCCATCCTTTTGCATTGTCACATGCAATTGTATTTTTACGCCTCATTTCCTTGACTGTATAAGGCAATCTGTACAGAATGCAAAATAAAAAGCACAAATGTACAACTGAAACGGCCTCACTTTGAATGGATTTGTTACAACTACAGATATTGCTGCCCTCATGTATACTGAAAGCTGCAAAGAACAACTGCAGTAATGTTTTAAAGACATGTATATCAAACCTGGAGTTTGACTTTTTGGTAGGAAAGATTAATAGCGCAAATAATATCAAAACTTGACACAGGAAGTCTCTATAGTCTCTTCAAGCATACTAATAAATTTGAAAAGTTCTACAAGGAAGATTAGGAAGAGCTGGATGTAAAGAAAGCTTACTAGAACACTAACAAATGATGTATTGCTACACACTTTCTTTATAATTTAAGTGCCTCTTAGGCAGGGGGAGAGTAAAAATAACAGGTAGGAGTAACTTCTCTTCCAAGCATCAACACAACTATGTGTTGTCTAACTTCAATGCATGTTAGAGACAAGACAGCTTTATCTGTTACTCGCAACCCTTTTCCCTTCAAGAAACACCTTGTTTCTCCCCTCAGTTTTCAGAGACTATGAAATTATATATTCCTGGTGCCCCTATTGAATGGCCACAGAACTTCTGTCCACCAGAAGCTCTGGCATTAGGAAGAAGTCCATTCCACTCGGAGTTTTCTTAATATCCTTTGAGCCTGCTGTGTTCAGAAAAGGCAGGCTCCAGCTTCTCTGCAAGTGCTCCTCCAAGGACCTTTTGTAATTATCCAAGTCACATAGTAAGAAGGAAGAAGGTTGTGGGTGGGTTTTTTGTTGTTGTGGTTTCTTTTTTTTACTGTAATTTTTTAAAAAAAATGCTGTGTGTTGCTAACAGATTTAACTAAAAAAGTTTTACTCCTCAGCTGCAGCACAGAGCTCACATTTACAAGAAAAGATGGAATAATAGCTGCACGTACTACAGATATTGGCATAACATGAACTTAAGAAAACCCACACAAGTGAATGTGGTAAGTGTTTCAAAAAGGAAATTGGCTGCAGAGTCCCACAGGAACACAATACAGCATTCAGAACAAAAAGACTCAGGAAATTCAGTATTATAATCATCATTAAAGTCAAATCTTTAATGAGGAGATCTGAAAAAGACTAGCAGTATTCAGTTTTGTAAAGTGATGCAGAAGAGAATAGATAGACTTAAATAATTAACAAAGTGCTGCACTGAATGCTCTCTACCCTGACAGGTAGCAGAAAGCCAAGGCAACAAATCTGAAATAGATCCAGTAATCAAAAAAACCATTATTTTTTCTACAATCCATAACTGGCCTGAAGTATTTGTCATGCAAGATAACAGAGAGACTAAGAAAGCAGCAGAACCAGAAATAATGTTAGTAATGAGTAACAAACCTATTCATGATGCTCTTAGACAAGGCCTTGGTTTTAAGCCATTGTTTTTCAAATCACTCCATTATCCCTGGCTGACCACTGCAATACAGTACAGGCCAGCAGAATAAAAAGCATTAGATAAGGACTCAAGAAACCCAAGTTTTAACCTCCAAACTCTGAGCATAAAAATGCATTTATTTGCTGATCAGTAATCATGAGCAAGCTCCCTTTGTGCCTCTGTTTCCCTAAACCCACTAGTAATTGCATTGCCTTACTTGTAGGGAAGCTTTGAGGCTTACAAATGGAGCAAGGCCATGCCAGGGACTGTTCTTACTCCCTTTAACTGGGCCAGTTGGGAAAACCTGTCTGTTACCCAGACAATTAAAATACAGATACCTCATTTGTAAGTTAAGTGACAGCAGAACACAAAAATCTGTTCTGGCAAAAGTGACATTTTTCTACTTCAAAGATGTGTTTTTGGCTTTGTTATTAACTGCTGGAATCTCTAAAGTAACCAGCTAATTGGTTTACAGGGAACAGAGCAAGCAGACAGGGCATCAAAAAAACCTTCTAAAAAGCACATTACTAACAGCAATAGGTCTGAAAACAAGCACCAGGTCTACAAAGGCAGAGATGGCCAAACAGCAGGAACTACTGCTAACTGCAGCAGAAGAGAAGGCAGCAATCAGCTGGCACATTCACAACACAAGATAGTTACTTTCAAGAGCTTAGTACTAATTAGAGAGCCAGATACTGATCATCCGCTGATTAATAATATGATTAGAAATCCTGTTCAATACAAGAGGACTGAACCTCACTAGCACTACCTACATGTCCATCTCCTTTGGGTGCTCATGCCCTCACACCACAGGCAGGCTGTGTGTAGCCACAGCATCCAGTGCAAGGCAACACAGCCAGCAGTAAGGGCAGCTGGGCTCAACAGCAGCACACTGGTGCCAGAGCAAAAGGGAGCAGGGCTTTTAATCCAAAGGTATAGAAGGGCAGCCCCAAACCACAGCTGAACAGCACTGCAAAGCTTCATTCAGCCTCAAGCAGCTTGTTATCTTTGGCTCAAGTGTAGTTAAAAATCAGCCAGTCAACTTAAAAGCTCTATTACAGAGTCTTCAGCTCCTCAGGAGGAGAGCTAGAGTATTGAAACCAGTGTGAAGGCACAAAACAAGCAAATTAAGGAGCTACTTTCATATGGTTGCTTTTAGTCCTAGAGACACAAGTCCCTAGATTCAAGTTATTCTAGAATAACAGCTTGTTCAAATAACATTTAGTCCCCCCTGCCTGTAGCAGTGATGCACAAAATCAATAAAAAGATACCCCTGCTTCAAAGCATTTTTCTAGTTTTGGAGCTAGCATACCTAAAGCTATAGAGATAACAATATATTCTGTCAGCCAAGTCCTCTGTAACCACTTCAGTGTTACCCTCAGATTTCCCTTACATGGAAGTTCATTTTATACATTGAAAGTGAACTTGAGTTTCAGGCAACTAAAGGTCTCTAGGCCTCTGTGGGATAGAGCACATCAGCTCATGCCAGAGGACAATTCCTGAACATGTTTTAAGCCAAGCCATGCATGAGAAGTTCTTACATCTAGAAACCTTGACAGTACTCATTAGTGTGGCAGCTGTCTTGGTCTTAAAGAAAAAAAAAAAAAGGAAGAGACAACTCAGCAGGAGATTTTCTTGTCTCTTCTAGCCAGTTGATTAATTTCCATCTTCACTAGCAGTAAACTTAAGGCTGGTTACAGGTTACACATTGCACTCTCCACCCTCACAATGCAGAGACTTGATTATGACAAGCCAGAATCAAGTGAAATTATGATTGACTTGACTTTCACCTTGGAGAGCAACATGGCATCGAGTACTGCTGTACAGACTAATCTTTAGAAAATAGAGTGAAGCTGCTACCTGGAACATGCATATCAATGTGTGTTTTATGGCACTTAAATAAAAATTCACTGAGCAGCTACCACTTGCCCCTGTTAAAGCCTGATGTTTACCCAAGATCAAATCTAGATTTTTTTGTAATCTAGATAACTAGCATCAAGTGCTATTCACAGCTGGGCTTTGATTCTGCAGAGCAGGCATCATGAAACACTGCTTGTTTTCATATAGCCCCAGCTAAACTAGTATAAGTTTATACTGAGTATTTGGTTACTGCTGTAAAGGGTCTAGGTGCCACTGCTCAGCAAGAAAGAAAAACATCAGTCTTTGTCCAGTCTAGTTCCTTGAATGCTATCCAGCAACAACTCCAGAACAACACAACTCACCCAGAAGACTTTTGCAATCCAAGTTTATTTGTAAAAAATACACTAACATAACATATTTACCAGGAATGCTCTTCTCTTTAGGCATTTGAGAAAAGCCAAAGATAGTAGCACTATGGCCACCAGGAAGAGAATGCCAACAGCAGTCATCATAATACCAGTCAATGCTTCCTTGCTCAAGAGAGTGCTCCCTACAAAGCAAACAGAAAAATATAGTCTGTGGAAACAGCTTTCCACTAAACCTAAGCAATGTACACTAGCACCACACTTGCTTAATACCTTGGGTTGCAGACCATCCTTCTGGCACAAGGAGGACAGGACCCCGCAAACTCACCACTGCAGCGTTCATACCTGGCATCCCACTCTCTACAACAGTAACATAGTAGAGGTGACCACCATAGTACAATAGGTTATCTTGGATCTCTACAGCCTAACATCTGTTTAGACATTACCTCGCTTGCTTCTAGATGGCCTAGGGCATCTTGTCATACACAGAGGGGAGTCTGGTTGAAAACGATCACAGAGCAGAACACTGCAATGGAAGTATACCTAGGACAGAGAATGAGAAGTCCATTCATCTTGAGACAGTAACTGCTCTACTTACCGCTCTAAGACAACAAATGTCACCTACTAGGCCAGGGAGGGCTTTGTCACCAGAGACAAAGGCAAAAGTCTTTACTTCCAGCCTTTGGCGATAGTTAGCATAGCTGACACCATGCCCCACAGGATGGAACACAGTCCTGTAGCTGTCCAGGTCATACTCACACCTGCCAATGGTTAAGAACAAGCAAGTCAGAACAGCAGGTTGGAAATTAGTGGTTCATTTGTGGGTTCAGAGATTTGTTTGCGCTAGGGTTTGAGGTAAAGGTGCTACCATATTCCTACAAGTTCCAGCATACTAGGGCAGCACCACCAAGATTCCTTGAAGGTCACCTGAAGTGACACCCTTGTACCTGGGGCTCTGTTCCCAAGGAAGGAGCAGGGGGAATTAGAGAATCCTCCCACAAACTGACAAAAGTGCTTTAATTTCTCTGGCTGGACACTCACCCATCAACAACAATATTCCACTGGGGAAGTGAGCTTGGATCTTGTGAAGCTGTTGCCCAACAGTCATCTAATACCAAATGGAGGTTGGGATCATTACGGTTCAGGACCTGAACTTCCAGGAAGATGGGCTGCCGTAGATACCTTACCACTGGGTACTGATCATCACGATACGGCTGCCTGTATGAGTCATCTGCAAAAAACAAAGCCTTGTTAGATAAGCCAGTGGACAAGAAGAATCCTAAAAAAACCCTCTAGTCTAAAGCTCTTTTAATAGCAGCCAGTCCACCAGGCCCAGTTTGTCCTAGGGTCAGGTTTAAGGCATCTGTTTCAAGTAGCATGGATGAGAGGGAAGGAAGCACATCAGGTCATTAGAAGCCCATGCACCAGAACAGTTCTCTCATACATCCTCCCCCCTACAAGCTCAGTTGCTCCCAAACCACATGAGCCAAGAGTCAGCTTTACCTGGGTAGCTTAGAAGAACTAAGGAAAGGGGACCTTGGTTCATTGAAGCAGCCAGAGGAGGAAGGTTGTCTACTTTTATAGTGAGGGAGGCATCACCATTGCTGAAGGAGCACAGGACTGTTAGTCTGTAACAAGAAAGGAACAGGTTAAGTCTTATGTTCATGTATAGGACATCCAGGACTAAATATTACCCAAAGAGGTTTCCAGACACACCTAAGTTCACTGTCCCTTGAGATCCTGTGCAGTGGAAGGTCTGTCCATAATGCCCTCACCTCATTCTCATAAACAATCTTCTCCCCATCAAACTGCAGAGAAATAACAGCATTAGTGAGGGCATTCCCAATGCACAAACCCCTCCCCACCAGCAGTAGCTACACACTTACCCAGTACCTGGTCCCACATCCATTCAGTGGGACATGAAACCAAACCCTGTCATTCAAAGATGACTTAAAGGCTGGCCGGCATGCAGGATCTCTGAGCCTAAGGGTATCCAAGTCTAGCAGTGGTGTAGTACTGTCAGCAAGGATTTCAAAATCCATGTACCCATCCTGAGTGCATACAGCAGCTGTAAGAGGTTCACATAAATATCATGCCAGTCAACAACAGGTCCATCTGCCAAGAGCCATTGTGTTCTGGCTAGAGATACTTTTCTGTGAAGGACTAGTTCAAGAACAAGCCATCCTGAAGGATGACCACCTGAGCAGCACATGGGCTGAGTCCATTGCAGAAGTCAGTCACTTACGTATTGGCACTTGCCGGTCACAGGGGCACTCTGGATGCATCACCATTGTCACAGTCTCCCCATGGAAGTGAAAAGTCAGTTTCAAAGAGGACATGTAGGACTGAAGTCCTGAGCAGCTCTCCCCATGGAGCTGAAAGACAAGAGTTATTCTCCTGGAGTGTAATTACAAGAGCTCATTTTAACACATGGATGTGTTGTGTTTCACTTGCCCTGGGGCCATGGTGCTCTCTGCACTCAGCTGGTTTGTCAATTTGCATTGCTCTAGGCATACCAAATCCCAAACCACTCCAAGATGAGTATTTTCACCTCCAGCTGTTTCTGCTAAGAGACTTCATGGAATCCAAGTTCACCTTGATTGACACCCATATATTATAAAGTCAGTTTGCATTTTTCTTAATCAGAACTGCCCTCAGCCAGCCACAAGGCACATGCTGACTTGGCAGGTGCTTAATCAAGGTCAAAGCTACTGTGCTCTCATTCTCAGTAAGCACCAACGAGTGGCTATTACATCAACTCCTGTGACTTGAGGATCAGAACTCACCCTGGACTTCAGGACATCCCTGCTGATATGCAGCTTGACCCCTCTCTTTGTGTCCACAGCAATCCCATTTTCCTGAAGCTGCTCCATTGGGATGGTCTTATTCTCTACACCAACAGCCATAAGAGTCCCTGGAAAGGCTGGGATGGCAACAGTCATGTGTGTTGCATTACAGATTGCTGGACCTGCAACAACATCTTTGTTAAATATAAAACCAGTTCCATCAGGGCAGAAGCAGGCCAGGTTCTGACTTTCTCCATGTATTACCTGGTGCACAAAGCATTCTTGACTCCACAGTCCGTCTATGTTCAGGATGGCCATATGTGAGCTTGAGTGCCACAGTGTACAGCACCTTGTTGTTGTGCTAACAAGTAAGATAGAGGTCTATTAGAGAGTATTCAGCTCATGATCCATCATAAGACCAACTCTGCAGGGCCAGGTACTATGTCTGCTTCAGGACTGCTGCTATTCATGTTTGCAACAGCAGTTTCTTCCTTTCTCAGCACCCTTTCAAAAAGGATCTACTCATAAGAATACCACTCAGATGTTCACAGAAAGGCTATAGCCAAGATCCCACTTACATAGATGCCTGGCAGCTGTGCTGCTAAGGCACATCTTACAGGGCTGGGCAGTTCACAGGTCTCCACAGGTCTACAGGAGGAAGATACCTAGTCTCTGTTGAAGCAGCACTGTCTCTTCAGTGTCAATTCTTTGTTCACCTACCTTGTAGGTAACAACTCCAGTGGCAGTAAAGGCCACCTGAAAGATCAGGTTGTGGCCATCAACTAGAAAGTTATAGCCTTTCTGCATGGCTTGCCCAAGGCTCAGCTGATGTATTCTGGTTCCCTCATCAATTGACAGAGTCCAGGTCATCAGAGACAGTGGAACCTGCAAAGCAGAAGATTCTTCCTTAGGAAGGGAAGGCATAGCCACACAGAAGCAGCAAGGCTTTACAGTTCTTTACCCTGCAGGGCTGCCACCTTGTTACACGTTTTATATTCAAGCTCCCTGTATTGATAGTATAGAGTTAATATTCCCAACAAGATGCAATTACCCCAGAAAAGGGAATTACTCCAGCTTGGAGACAGATGACTCAGTTTCAATCCAAAACCCATCCATTCCTACACCCTCCCTTTGCAAGACAGAGCACCCATACCATATGCTCATCACTGAAGCTCGGAATGAGTCCTGGCAAAGTAACCTGGAACAGAGCACAAGGGTTAGACCACAGGAACAGACACTGGTCACAGCCCTACAGCTTTCTGAGAAAGATCTCCACTATAGTTTTCTAAAGCAGAAAACTGGCACCAGCATCCCAGTTTCCCCTGCAACAGGGCTAGAGCCAGACCATCTGCATCATTAATAACTATTTTCAAACTAGCTCTTCCAAGAGCTAGTGGTCATGCCAAGATGGACATGCATCCAACAGACTTCCCTGAAGCTGGCTGAAGCTTTCCTCATCCTCCTGCAGATCCCAGCCATGCAGTACCAGGAAACTGCCATCCCACCTTGCAAGCATCCAAGCAGGATCTATAGTACTCCCATTCCTCTACTTACTGCCATGAAGTCTTTTGTACAGTTTGTTGCACCAGCAAAGAAGGGAGTAGTGATTTCATCTGCATGAACAGTATCACAGTGAGCACTGTAGGTTACATTATTCTCCTCTCCCATTGTGTCATTCATCACCAGCCTCAATCTTAGTTGATGCTGACCATGCTATAGAAAAGAGACATTAATTAGAAATAGGCAGCAGTACTCACTGCAGCATGAGGACAACTAAAAGCCTTTGAGAGGACACAAATTTCAGGGTTATTTAGGTGGTTGTACCAGTGCAAGGACACAACAAATTGTCATTTTAGAAGCTTATGGAAAAGGATAGGTTCTCTAGAAGAGCAGAGAGTAACAAGACTAGGTGGAAGAGCAGAAGGAATCAGGAAAACTGCAGGACCTAGGAAGACAGATTTCAAGGACTGGTAGGCTGTAGTGCCAGAGAGTCAGCTGTTTAAGAAATAAGTTAATAAATGCCAAAACCAATGTCTGAGAAGTTTAATCCAGTTGAAAGAACAATTATTAAGGCAACAGTTTGGGTTTGTTGGGGCTTTGTTTTGTTTTTTTAAAGAAAACCCTACTCCTGGTAGGAACTACTCCTATAGAATAGTTTAAGGATTTCCATTCTTGAAGAGACTGGGAAACCCTAATCCTGACCAGGAGAGACACACTCCATCACAGAACCTTCCCAGAATGGAGACCCCTTTACCTCCAGGCTAGTGCAGTTGACAAACAGGACACTGAGCAACAGCCTCTCATAATCCACAGTGTAGTTACAGGACACTGCCTCCTCACCACTTACATCTAGGGAGAAAGTAGAAGATTAGCTCCATAGGCATGCATCTGCTGTCAAGCTACAGTAGAAAGGACCAAGCCAAACCAATAGCAATACCTACCCACAACACACACATGCCAGGAGTAGTTACCAAGCTCTCTGGAAAATTCAACTTCCATCCTGTCCCTGTGACAAGTCACACTCTCTGCAGAGGGAAAACCACAGTCAGCTCCACCATCACTCACCTGGAAGCACATACCCTTTGAGCCCTCCAGCTGGCCAGCCCTGCTCCAGAGACCCCTTCCACACCCAGGCTGAAAGGAAGCAGCTCTAAGTAAACCTAAAGCCCACACCACAACCAGCCCAGAGACACCTCATTACCCAAGAGATCCTGATCCTTCAGACCATCAGCACAAGTGGCTAATGGCAGCAAAAAGCCCAACAGGAGCAGCAACCTGCAAGCAAAAGAGGAACAAATGAGAGCAGCAAGGAAAGGACCCAGCTCCCCATCCTAGCCCCAAACCCCACTCACCACATCCTTGAGGTGCTTAAGCACTGCTGCTCCACAGACAGCCCCATCTCCTCACTGCCACCACAAGCTTGGTCTTTGGCTGCCCAGGGAGGATTATATAGCACCTGGTGCAGGCTCCACACAGGTGCAGCCTTTCTGCTGCCTGGGGGACTGAGAGCCTGCACCTGCCTCTCCTGGAGATGCAGCCTCCTTGCTGGAAAGAGCGGGGCTCATGGGAGACCTTAAGGTGCTATTAAGATTTTGGCAGGGGTTGTTGTTTCCTTCTATTTTTAAGGCATTTTTTTCTCGCTCTGATAGTTTAGTGCCTTTATTCCCTTGTCAGATGTTGCACAGAAAAATGCACATCTTTTGGCAGTCAGTTTTTAAAAAGGAGATTTCTGTGCCACTTTGATTTTCTGATCAAATCAAAAAATCAGAAAATCTGATTCTGTTGATTTGTATGAGGTTGATTTGTATGTGACTGAGAATATTTTGTTCCCCTGTATGGTCACATCTGCAATGCTGATATAGATCTAATTAGGAGGAAAATATGAGTGGCAGGTTAAAAAAGTCCGATATCAGATCTTTAGACTGGAAGATCTCTGGAGGCTTTGGTCAGACTGTCATTTTTGAAAGCTGCGGGGAAGAGGCCTGGGAAGAAAAAAGATCTCATATTTATGTTATCTTTTAGTTTCCCCAATGCTTTTGAATTCAGACACACTTGTACAAAAACCCCAAAGACTCATATTTTTTAAAGTAATTGAATTCTTGAGATGTGAGAAAGCAAAAAGATAAATCATAGGAACAGAGGAAAATTAATATTATGGAATAATAATTTAGGAATGAGATGTTAAATTGGGCTTCAGAGAATAATGAATTTTGCATTAAAGTACCATATATTCATGCAAAATGTATTCATTTATATTTCTTTTTACAGTTCTCGACCTGTGCCTAGAGCAGATTTTAGAATTTCCCAGCCCAAGTGACAGTAGTCTCATTTCTCTTAAAGATTTAGAGTTGTGAGAAAAAGCTTGTCTATCAACTGCTGGTAGATATTGAAGTGCAGGGAACTTGGACAGGACATCAGCATGGGTGGAGGCAGGTGGCTGCAGAGCGTGTGGTTGCCATCAGAGCACCGTGTAGCACAGCAATACAATCCATACAGGCAGAGCAGATGACTAGTGTAAGTGATTTTAAAATGTACATTCTTTAGAAGCATCTCTTTAACTCTCACCCCTGTAAGAACATGGTAAATGCAGAGTTAAATCTATTATGCAAGTGGGGATACCAAGTGTGCATGATGCCACTCACAGCAATAAGCAGGAACTAGCTCGGATCCATAACCACACCAGAGTAAATAGCACCTGATGTTAGTAGCACAAAAAGAAATTGTACTTCTGCTTTTGCTGTCAACAGGATTAGCATGTGGATAACCTTTGGCAAGAAATTCACTTCCCAGAGACTTCTCAGTTCACAAACATACATCATGTACCTGTTTTTCTCTTTCTTTTTTCTTCTAATGAGATTCATTATTTTCAAAAGCAATGATTACACAGAAAACAGACTTTTTACAAGGGCCAGTAGTGATAGGACAAGGGGTAATGGCTTTAAACTGGAAGAGGGGAGATTTAGATGAGACATTAGGAAGAAATTCTTTCCTGTGAGGGTGGTCAGACACTGGAACAGGTTGCCCAGAGAAGCTGTGACTGCTCCTCCCTGGAAGTGTTCAAGGCCAGGTTGGATGAGGCTTTGAGCAACCTGGTCTAGTGGAAGGTGTCCCTGCTGATGGCAGGGGGTTGGAACTGGATGATCTTTAAGATCCTTTCAACCCAAACTGTTCTGTGATTTTATGATTAAAACTAACGAAACAAACTCTGAAGCCATGTAC
Source organism: Antrostomus carolinensis (assembly GCF_000700745.2). NCBI lineage: Eukaryota > Metazoa > Chordata > Aves > Caprimulgiformes > Caprimulgidae > Antrostomus > Antrostomus carolinensis. The sequence goes on along the minus strand of NW_010314430.1, from coordinate 22,966 downwards.
AAGTTTATTGTATTATGTATCTATTACCATTTAGCTTAGGTTTAACTAACACAGTGGGGGGAAAAAAGTGTTTCAAGTACGTATCCTTTAAAGAATTACACAAATGAGGTACTTTCAGGCAGTCAAATCTGATATAAAGTTAAACTTACTCGTAATTTCCCCGCCCCTGATTCCCAGCTTGGTGGAAAAGCTGTAAGTCCCAGGGAGCTTTGGATCATTGGATCATATTCCCACAGTTTGGCTGACCCTGGGCTGGTAAAATCTCGATCTCACATCCCATCGGAGTGATGCTGCTGGCATGGGGGACACCTGCAGCAGCCTGGGCAGCAGCAACGCACGGTCCCTTCGCAGAAGGACAGCCTGTCCTTGCCTGCTGGCGTGAACTCAGGGTTCTGCCAATTCCCAAATGCCTCGTGACAGGTTGTGGCTTGTGTAGCTGAAAGGTAATGTTGGGCCTGACAACATTTAATGGTTAGAGCAACACTATTGTCACAGTCACCACAACTGGGTTTGCCCTGCGGTGCAAATTAGCAGCTCCTAATATCAATCTTTGAGTTTGTAGGATGTAATTCATCAGCATGTGCTAAAATAATTGTTGCTTCACTTAACATGTCTGAATTTGCAGCCTAAGCTACAGAGAAAGCACAGCCATTCCGCCTTTCAAAAAATACAGTTTCACCTGTCTGAGCTGTGTGGAAACCTGCAAGGTCTCCTCTTCCAGTCCTCTGCTTTTCTCTTTTACTTGTTTGATTTTCTAACTTCTGGGGGAAAAAAGCATTGCCCAAGAGCAGTGCTGAACACCCCGAGCACTGGGGTGCTGCAAACCATCTTCGGAGAGCACAGATCACCTCAGCAGATATATACTTTCCTATGGGCTTTGGCTGTCCCTGTCCCTCACGCACTGGCAGCAGAACAGCATCTGAGACACCAGTGAGCTCAACGTGGCTTTCCTTGGGACTCTTTGTAGCACTGGTGATGATATCATGGGGGAAAAAAAACAAAACCAAGTAAAAGGCTTTAGCAATGTAAAGAGCCCAAATGCCAGGTCAGGTCTCCTGATTTTGAGCACGTGCAGCAAAAACACTTACTGCAAACGTCACTATGATACAACAGGTAACATCACTTCTTCCAGCCCTACAAAAGTCCCCTAGTCTGCTTTTATAGGTCCGGTATGGTGGCCACGTGTTGAGGTGTGTGGGTGAGGAGAGACGGGGCTTTGGTAGAGTTGGCGTTATTGCCTTTCAGTTGTACGTATCTTTCTCTATGGACTAGGGCCTCACTCCTGAAATAACACTTGCAGGCAGACTGCAGGGGCTGCCCCTGGACCCCCAACTTGAGCACGGTCACGCTTGGACAAAGATCACATCAGGATGGGTCTCGGGCTGCACTGGCACAGGTCACAATCAACATCGCTGTGGGAATGGGGCTGCTCAGGAGAACATCCAGCAACAGTGTCCTTGGGCACAGCAGTTTTGCCTCTCTAAGGAGTGAAGAACTAAGCTTTTATTGTTGTTCAAATGTTGTCATCATCTCTGAATTGTGTAGCCACAATTACCTCATGTGATTAATTCATTATTTTCTAAGCCCATTAGTTCCAAAGGTCTCATTAGACAAGCAGAGACTTACTTGCCTCCCCCCATATGGCCTTTACCATTCCACGTTTGGTGCTTACAAAAGTTGCAGTGAGGAAATGTTGTGCTGGATAATACCTCATGCAAAACAGATGGCACAACAACATCACTGTTCAGATTGGGCTCTGAGTTATCTAGATCAATGTAACCAATGATGCTGTCATTTTTCAATCTAAATACTTTGTTTAACTGGTAATATTTTATTTAAGATAGTTCTCAAAAAAATAGAGCAATAATCAGAGACATAACAAAATCCAATAACAAATCAAAACTGCCAGTTAAATAATTCATTAGCTTACAACCACACATGCCATCACAATGGAGTTTCTCCTGAGCCTGGTAAGACATTTCAATTGGAAGTGGAATGGTTTTGAAGTTCTTTTCAAACCCCAAAAGAAAAGATTCATTCTAACTACTCAGGGAGTTTACAAAGTTCACAATTTTGAGCTTTAGTCTCAAAAGAAAAATCTCCATTCAGGCTGAGAAATTTAGCTCATTTGCTGTTGAATCATTTATCGCATTTTAAGTTGAGGTTTTTGGATGGGACAAAGATGAACAAACACCAGGAGTTTAGAAACAGATGGAGATTTTTTTTGGTCTTTTCTTTTTTCTTTCTTTTTTTGTGATGCCCACTTTTGTGACATAAATAATAACAAAGCTTGCAAAGTCCTGGAGCTTCTCTCCAATTGACGTGCATTTTGCTTTGCCTCTAATTAAAACTTGGAACAATAGTTTCCCACTTAGCATCACACAGAGTAACTTTCTTTTAAAATCAATATTTTCTGATGTTAGATTATAAAAATCTCTCTGAGATCAACACTTTGTGTGCTGAATTAATTAACAGAAAAGCAAATGAATGTACTTCTGTAGTAGAAATCAATAATCTTGAAAAATGAAAAGGTCTCTTTTGCCATCAACTCACTTTCATGAGTGTAGCCAAAATGCAAAATGTCAATGTTTAAGAAAAACAGTTTCTTCTCTTCTACCAGGCACTGGTGGTATAGGCAGTAAGTGCCTTGGTGATCATTTTACACTCTTCAGAGCAAAAAAGCTTACACTACCCAGTAAAGGAAATAAAACACAACAGCATCAAGAAACATCTAATCTAATATATACATTAAAAAGTATATGTATTACCTGGCCTTGTTCTGCAACAGCTACTTTTTTCTAGTAGCTGTAAATTTAACTCAGTGCTGAGTCTGGTTAAATAGAAAATTGAATAAATGACTGTGTTTTTTATTAGGAAAGTATTAATGGCCATGCAGGGAACTTGGAAAAGGGCTGAAGGTAAATTTGTCGTCTAGCACAGGGATGTCCTGGGTGAAGCACAGCCCTTCCTCACTGCCCTGCCACGGCAGGATAGCACCGGGGATGGCTGTGTCTGTGGATGACATGAAGGAAAATTAGGGCTTTAGTTTACTCCTACCTAAACTTGTTTATGCAAAGATTCAAACCTGTCACAGGATCTGACTGACTGTCCTTGTCCTCATGGAGGAAAGTGTTGGTACAAGTTTGTTTCTGAAGAGCTCTTCAATCCCTGTCTGAGAAAGTAATTAAGAGAGAAAGCCCATTTGGAGAGGTCTCCGGTGTAGGACATGGGTGGCATTATGGGCAGTAAATGAGGTGGCACTCCATTCAGTAATTGCACCAGCTCTGGACAATGAGCCTGTTTGCAATCGCTACTGCTTCTGTAACAGGGGCATAATAAGCACCAGGACCTCACTGCTAATTGCTGAGGGTAGATTCTCTAGGATACAGGTTAATTCAGTTAGTCATAGAAAACAGCTTGACAAAAAAGTAACATTTATCTGGCAGCTGTTGTGAATGTGACCAGAATGACAGAGAGCCTGCAGCATTTTATTAAGCAGCGGGTAGTCTCACTGATTTCTTCTCAGCTACTGTTTGAAAACTGACCTTTCACATGGTTTTCTCTTAGTAATTCTTTTGAACCTAAAAATTGGAATTATGGTCTAACTCTATAAGCTTCTACTCATAGAGGTAGCCCTCAATGCCACTGAAACCAGGGAAAATAATTTCTAAAGCGAGAAGTGGTTATGTGGGACAGGGACTGGACCCACCTGTTCCCAGCTGAGGACCACAGTGCCTGGGCTGGGTCAGTGGGTTCAAGCCCATCACATTTCCATTTCTTGAATTCCCTGTGTTATCCTGAGGAAATCCTGCACATTTTTTGCATCTAAACCAGAGATTACAATACCTGTTTGATGAATTTATATTTGCCAAGTGCCTTAAGACCCCCCAGTGAAATGCAATTTGCAGTTAAAAGGATCACACACTAGGCTGTGGCTTTGTCTGCTGTGACTTGCGGACCTGCTGGTGGTTTTATCCAACCACCACCCTGGTTCCAACCCCTGTTTCCATCTGCACATCAGTCTACGTACATGAAAGAGCCTTATGGATGTGCCTGATTTGGTGGGGGAGAGGTTTGTTTTTAAATGCAGTAACTCTTTTAAATGCAGTAAATTTTAAATGGAGTAAATGACAAAGGACTTCACCAGTAACTGCTTATGCATTTAATCCTATCAAAACTCAGGGACAGTTTATCACTTAGAGTGAAATCTAGTTGTATGGACATTCATGGCCTTTTGAAGATTTTTTAAGTTATTGAAGGTTTTTTTTTTAAGTTCAAGATCCTTTTGAATTTTTGCAAAAGAGTGAGGCAAAGACACAGAAAAGACAGATAATTCCCCTCTATGTTTAAATAGTCAAATATGCAACAAATGGTAAGCAGCAGAGCCACCTTCCAGAAAATGAAAGCGTTCACCACTCTGTCACCTTATTACCTATGCAGAGCTCCAGTTAAACTGTCTGCTAGAATGAACTTTGCCTCCTCATTTCCATCCTCACGGGGATGTTTCAACTTGTAATCATTAATGAACTGTCCCTGTAATGGAAGGGTGACTGTACAGCCTGGATATCGTTCAGAGCTGCTTTGGGAAACCAGAAGTTACTGAAAATGTCCAGCAGGTATCACAAAGCAGCAGCTGACGGCAACTTGGAGCTCTTGAAAGAAGCCACTAGGAAAGACCTCAATACTTCAGATGAAGACGGGATGACGCCCACCCTTCTGGCAGCATACCATGGGTATCTAGAGGCTCTGGAAGTCATATGTCGGAGGGGGTAAGTCAATCAGCCTCCATTACCTAAAGCTTGTGGCTTAAAACTGTAATTAGTAAGTCACTTTTCTAATGCCCCAGTGACCTCAGACACAAAAGGCTGAAAATCAAAGTAATTTATTTCAATGCATTGCCAAGAATTGTTTCTCTTCATTTTCAATGGCCCAGAACCTGTGAGCAGGTCTGTACCTACGGCTGGTGAAGCTGCATTGAGACCAGTGGGACCATCTCATACATGGAGTCTGCAGGGAGTGGTTAGTCAGAGCAGGGCCCTCACCTCGCTGTAGTGGAGGAGAAGTTGGCTGACAACCTTTGGTGATAATATATCTTTGAAATTGGCTCTAGAGAAATGCATTGTTTGAAATATTTTTAGCAAAAAATCTCCCATTTGCTTCCAGCATGCAGTTAGTAGACATCTGTGAAGGTTTAATGCTTTCCAGAGGCAAGTCACAACCAATAGTTTTGAGACAGTAACATCTCAAATTGTTATTTCTTTGCTTTTTATAGTATTAGCAACCACTATCATGATAAAAATGATAATACTGTTTCAGAAGCTGGGGAATGATACTTGAAAACCTTAAAAAAAAAAGAGAGAGAAAAGGAAGGTTTTCTACAGGTTTCTAATAGTAATATTTCTATTTGGTTTCATTTAAATGTACTACATGATTAAAAAGTATTATTGAAATGGTAATTACCTCCCCATCATCTATACTCTCTTGCTTGGAGACTACCTCTTAAGCTGTGATTCTGTAAGATCTAATAAAAGAAAATCTGCTCTCGTGTAGAGATACAGTTAATAAAATATTCTTCCTGGGCTGAGATGAAGATTAAGTTGACCTGTATTTTCAGTCAGAATAGTTTAAAGAAGATTGGAGGGAAAAGTTGAATAACTATTTGGATGTATCTGAGGTTTTTTATTAAAAATAGAATTGAAAATATGGAATAAATATAGGTTTTTCATAGATTTGCTTTATAACTCATTGAGCTCAGGTGTGGCTGTAATAATGCAATAAAAAAGACCTTTGGACTGTGTGGTTATTGCGGTGTCCCCAGGAGAAGCAAAAATAGATTGACAGTTTTTCAACTTGTATAAGCAAGGCAGCTCCAAGGAAATATCTAGAAGACAGAACAGCTAACTAAGGAACAAATAACTGAATAATTTTTTTCACAATTTCAGTGAAAAATGTATCTTCTACCATGTAAGCTGATAGAAGTCACAGAGGATGACACAAAGATCAGACTTTCTATGTATTTGTTAGTTAATGTATTTCTAAATCTTTTTCTTGGTAGAGGGTAGCTTTGGGATAGCAATGCCCTTAAAATTGTCAAACATATGCATTCACCTCTTTTTTAACCCAAGATTTCCTGACATGATCAGCAAGCTGGGGCTGTCAGAGATATGGCAGTAGTCTCACTGGTTTCCTTGGGAGAAGCTGAATTTTGGAAGACGTTTAATCGGTTCTGCAGTCAGTGTTATCTTGTGAAAAAGTATTTTAATTATTTTTAACAAATTCACCCTTTCCTTGAAGATGTTTCTTAACAAAGGCACTGAGATACAGGATGGTTTTCTTTAGAGGGGTTGTGGATTTTAGGACTCTGAAGCTTGCAACACATTCAGTCCTTGGAAAATGTAGCAATACTAACAATATAACACCTTTCATCTTGAAACAGCTTATCTTCCATAAAGAGATGCTTTCTCTGCCTGCTTTGCAGGTATATGAATAAAGGCAAGACCAAGTAGCTCATCGGCTCTCTTTTGTGTGAGCCTCTTTCTTGGGAAAGCAGGGAAAAGAGGAGTATGAGAACCCAAAGTAGATGTCAAACATTACCCAAAGTCCCACTGAGCTGGGAATAGACACTCTAGTTTGTTAATTGTTTGAGGCTCAAAGGCTGGCAGGCTCCAAGAGGAAAAGAGACCACAAACAGCTCTGGAGGGACCTGGGGGAGGATGGATGACCCAGCACTCCCGAGGCTCAGGATAACGCTGCCTGTTTGCTAATGTGGGAATTAAGGAATCTGGCACGCTCACCCGCAGTCAGGCAGTTCCCCCAGGCAGAGCCACAAAAGCAGAAATATGTACACATGGTTCCCATATGTCTAAGTGGAGAAACTTTGATTCTCAGCTGCCACCTCCTTGTAGCAATGCCTGCACCCTCGCAGCCTGGCACGCTCAGACGTGCCATTGTTTCTCAATGCCAGCAGCTCTGTGTCTCAGCTCTGCAGAGACCCACGACCTCTCTCTTGCCTGTGGCATTTCAGGCTGAAAGGTGTTTTCAGATTTGACTCTCAACAAATATGTTAGTGCTTTGCTTTAGAGATACTCAAAGCCAGAGATCAATGCCTGAAGGAGATTTTGTGATAGGATGGACCATTTCATTCACAGTTCAGCTTCCATGGCACAGATCTCCAAGTCATTGAAATGCTCAAACCCTTAAGAGTAGAAATTCTCCTTGTAAACATGGCCCCTGGCTCTGAAGTTATTAAAGGTTTTGGGCTACCATAGCTGCCTTGGTTATTGGTCGCAGACATCTCAAGGTCTCTTCTGAACTATCGCTAATGTTGATCTTGCCGAATATGGAATAAAAGATTCAAGCCAATTCTTGTCTGCAGGCAGCAGTTCAGTGTGAAGTCAGTGCAAGAGTTAAAAAGAAAGCAATATTTTTCACTGGCTTTAAATCCAATTGAAAAGATGTGGTATTTTATTTTCAAATGAGCTTCTGCTTTTCAAACCCCATGAGCAAAAGCAGCTTAAGAACAAAAGAGCTGAAGAAGAACAACGGCATCTATGTGAGCTTAATCTAATAGCAATGGAGAGAAATGTGTAATTAGGGCTTTACTCTTAATCATTTACCTATTACCTATCAAAAATGCTACTGCATGGGCTCATTAAATGTGTATCACTGGGGCCAGTGAAGAATCCTCCTATTATTGCCCCTACACTTGACGTGCAAAAGCAAAGAGTCACCAAAAAGCCTTTAAAACATTCCACGCAAAAGCTATTGAAACAGGTTTGACATTAATTCCAATGAGCCTAAGTCCCACTTGGAGCTGTCAGCAGCAAAGCCGTGGGAGCTGCAGCCCCGTGTCTACACATGGGTGTCTGCTTATTTCTGCCCCATGGCAGGAGGCAGGTGAGATCGGCAGGGAGCAAAGCAAGCCCGGCCAGCAGCCCTGCCAGCCCCTGGGATGACGCAAAGGCTCCGTTACGGGGGTTGCATGTGCCATCCAGGGAGCTTGCTCAATTCACAGAGGGGCAGGAATCAGAGCTCACGCCACACGCACAGCCAGACTCGGTCCTTGTGTAAGTAGGTGCAGCGCTGCTCTCGAGGATGGCACCAAGGTGATTCATTCTCGTTGGGTTGTACCCCTCCTAGCAAAGCAGAGCTAAACATTTCGTACCTGTCAGTCCCACTGCAGCGTTATGCTTGGGTACATCCAGCTCACTGTGTGCTATTTTCCTTCTCAGAGGTGATCCGGACAAATGTGACATCTGGGGGAACACGCCTCTCCACCACGCTGCTTGCAATGGTCACATCCATTGTGTTTCTTTTTTGATTAACTTTGGTGCCAATATCTTTGCTCTGGACAATGACCTCCGCACTCCCCTGGAGGCGGCTGCCAGCAGAGACCGCAACGAATGTGTCAGAATCCTGGACAAAGCTGCCACCGAGCAGAACATGCTGAATCCAAAGAAGGTCTCCAAACTCAAAGCACAGGCCCAGAGGAATGTAGAGAAACAAATCAAGGAATGTGAGAAGCGCCAAGAGAAACACCAGCATGAAATGAATCAGAATTATATGAAAGAAAAGGTTGGCACAGTAAATTCTTCCAGAGGGACACACTCCAGAGTAAAGTTGCCTAGTCTCTTTGCTTCAAATACAAGTTCTTTCTCCAAAAGCCTAAAAGATACCTTCAAACTGAAGGCAAAAAAGACAGTTGACAGCACAAGAAGCCAGGAAACACAAAGCAATGACCAAGAGGATAGTAAAGGAAGGAGAACTGTCATGCATTTGTTCGATGAGAAAGAGGAAGATGAATTACTGAATGACCCTGGAGAGAAAAACTTTCCTGATAATGACAGTCAGCTCTCCATTTTTAAGCGGCCAGGTCTTGGCAAGATTGTATTTGGAAGGAATTTGGCTGCAGATGTAAATCCTGGAACTGTGTCTCCTGAGAAAGAAGGTATAAACTTTAAAATGTCCAGTGAGCTCTTTCAGTATGAAAATACTGAGAATGGCAGGGAAGATGATGCTGAAAATGGTGCTAATGTCCCTTGGCATGAGGAAGAAGTCATTTGGGATGACGAGGAAGCTGAGAACACGCCCCTTGAGGTATTTCTGGCATCACAGATGCTGGACGAGTTCCTTCCAGTCTTCATGAGGGAAAAAATTGATTTAGATGCCTTGATGTTATGTTCTGATGAAGATCTACAGAGCATTCAGATGGAGCTTGGGCCAAGAAAGAAAGTTCTGAATGCCGTGAATAAAAGAAAAGCAGCACTCAAGAACCCTGGCAAGACTGTAGATACTTGCTTATAAATTAATATACCCTCTGCTGTAACCTGCACACTGATTCATTACCTTTTCCCCTTTCCAAAGAGCATGTAATTCTTTTCAGATATCTGCTAAAGCAAAAGGCAGAGAGGATACCAATTGCTTTAGAAAGTACAGCAAGTACAAGGACTTTTCTCTCTGGATAGATAGATGGCTATAGTACGCAGTTTATTTATTCAAGTATATTCTGCCAAAAAGAAAGAATGTGAAGGTAAAAAAAACCAAACCCCCTAGATTTAAAGTTTTTTTCTCCTTGAACTGTTTATGGAGATTGGATTTCTTTTGGTCTGAATAACTTAAAATATTAGTGAAGGCCGGCCACACTACATTCCTTAATAAAGCCCTCCCTTTCTTCTCCAAAACCACAACACAACGAGCATTGCCAAAGCTTGAGAGCTTTGAGTTTTTTCCATTTGCTTCTGTTAGATTGCTACAAACTGCCCTTCCCACTACCAGTGGTACGTTAGAAATAGCATCTGAATCTTGATTTCAGCTATGGCTTATCGAGTCAATAGCCTCTGAATGAATGTAAATAATTTACAGCAAGTTTGTGTTCTTGTCAGTGAAGTGTTTTGCTATTGTATTGATAGTAATTTACAAATGCATGAAGTACCTTGCCAAGAGATGTTCAGTGTGAGTTTTATGTTCTTTTCTATTGTCTCATTAGACTGGACCCAGTTGTCAGTGCCCAACATGTCCTAAATGGCATCAGGACTACAATACTTGTAACTACCAGAAGCTGGGGTTATATTTTCAACATTTTTTTATCTGTTTTGGTATATCCTCAGCTTGGTTCCAGAAAGTCCCAGAAACCAGGACTCTCATCACACAGTGTTTTTTGTTGGTTGTTGTCAGCCTTAGCTTGAAAACTGCATGTACTGGGTACACACACCCCCAGCTTATGAAAAGAGAAAGGAAATGAGACTGTGCTTCTGTGAGAGCTCCTGTTCTTTACATCTGGAGACACTGACAGCAGAGTTCTGCCATCTGTCTCAGGCCTGTTCCCTTGGGAAGCCAGCAATATCTGATAGAAATTAATCACTCCTGTTGAGTTTTGTGAATCTGATGGTTTTTGTAGCAGCCATGCTCTAGCCGAGATCTCAGATTTTAGAGGCACAAATATTAGCAGGACTTTTCTCTTTAGATCTCTTTTTGTAGATTTCCATGAGTCAGCTATAATTTTTCCTTAGGGGTACACTGCATTTGTGAACACTAATCCTCGTTAATGGTCTATTTTTTCATGCTTCCTTCTTTTGATATCTTGTTACTTCAATTCGTATATTATAATTCCTCTTCTTAGCTGGACTTTATTCCTGTACTTCAGCAGGTTGATACTTTCTTCTATTAAGCAGTCACATTAAAATCCTGCTCTGTGCAACCTTGAATGATTGCTGTGCTTGGCACAGTAATTAAAGCAGACAGCATCCCCCCACACTGTTATTAACCTGCTGGGCTGTTTTCATTTTGTCTAACTCGCAAATGTTTAACAACACAAGAAGGAAATTATGAATATTTGGAGGCATATGATGAGTGGATTTTGAAGGGTCAAATCCTATCATTCTCAGTCACATAACTGATGTAAAAATGCAGGGCATTCCCCATCCTGGAAATGCAGATGCTTCCCATTCCTCCTACCAGCAGCAGCAGCAGCAAGCTGAGCCTCCTCAATCTCTGCATCTTCCCCTCCCTGCAGCGGCTGAATTCTACCATCCCTAACATAAAGGGTTGAGACTGGGTCTATGCTGCTCTGATATCTGACTTCTCTCTAGTGCAAAGTGCTGAGCATAATGCACCTTTTCAGGCCAGACTATAAATAACTGGGTTAGATCCATTGATCCAGGGAAATCCTTTAAAAAATTCTGCTAAGCACGCTCGTGCCTGCCACTGTTGGGAGCCAAACGTAGGCAGGAGAGAAGGCACCTGGAGAAGTGATGACACATTAGGGGGAATCAGGCCTCAAGTATCTCTAAATGGCACCAAAAATCTGCCTTTTTGCACACTCATCTCTAAATCTGCCTGACTGCTGTGACCTCTGACAACTAGAAACTACCTGCTCAGAAACTGATTGACTCAGTTGTCACAGGCACCCAGCGTGTTTAGTTTGTCCTCAAGTATCCGCAGTAACTCTGTGGAGCTAGCACATAGGGCACAAGACCTGTAAGAGGCTCTTGTCCTGGAACTGCATCTAGATAGAGACTGAATAAGAAGCCTCAGAGCACCCCACAGTACATTTTTAGATAACTGAATCCCAATATATATACACCCTTTTAAAATAAATTTTAAATTTTTTTTTTTTTTTTTAAAGTGCAATACTGCTAGTCCTTTTCTCACAGGGTGGTCCTGGAAATTGGCATCTGGTATAAAGCAGTCATGTGGAACAACTGGGGATAAAATAAATAAAAAGGAACACTGACATTTCAGTTTTTTCCACTTGTCTTTTGCTGTTTTCCAAATTTTTTTCTACCAACTCCTTTATTTCTTTTATAATTTGGAAGTATTTAAATTAATAAATCATAGATTTGACTCCTTAGTAACATTTGTATAGTGCAACTCAGTTGAAGGGACTCTATGTATCACGTGTACAAACTTACAGCCCAATCCAAACCCAAATCATAAAATCATGGGATCTCACACAATCACAGCCCTTAAGGATTTAATACTCTGCACTGGACAGACATCAAGAAGAGGGAATGTGCAGCGTGGGACAATGACTGCAAAACTGACTATCACAGTGGAGCAGAGCAGTCTCAATTTATTTTCCCCTTTAGATTCAGTGATCACATTTACTGAGAGAGCACTCACTGCAGCAGCTTGAATACCTTCTTCCTCCTGTTAATAAAAACCTCTAAAACACAAAACAAAAGTAATGGACCACAAAGCGAAAGTCAAGAAAACCATCAGTATCTATTTAATTTCAACATAAATGCAAGTTACACGATTTCTTGAGACTGATTTGTGAGAGAAGGAAACATGGAAATTAAGGCTCTTACTTCACCTCAAAAAAATCTGAAGACAGCATCCAAGCAATTCCCATTATAATTGAATCAAATGCTCTTCATGAATTTAGAGGTACAACGCTGAATCCAGGCTCCAAGAACCTCCTATTGCCAATGAAAGCTGAGAACACTGTGGGTTTTCAGAACCAGGGTTTTGGGCTGGTTCCTCTACTTTTAAAGTGCACAGTCTGTAGAAGAGTACATGTGAAAATAAACTATTTGCCTTCTTCCCAAACATTATGTCTCGTTTTAAATTACAAACATTGTTTTACACAGGCAGAGAACTGGAATATTGCCACAAGTAGTAAGTGCAAGTTTCCATACAGTTCTTGAATTATGGAACATCAACAGCCGTCACATTTGTCTCAAGCTGGTGAAGTTCTCTATTGCTGAAGTAACAGGTGAAGTAAGCACTTACATTTCTGAACGTTTCAGAAATAACAAAGAAGAAAGAACACATGTAAAAATAGAAGGGTAATTTTGCTACAATTAAAAATGCAAAAGCTTATAGACAAATTTCTCTTCGTTTCTGCTGATACAAACAAGATCAGTGGAGTTAGATCTCCACACAAACACATCCTTTGGCCCTATTCACTTACTGGTCGGCTACTCTTCCATGCTAAAACTCTGGAAATTACAAACTCTGCCACTTACTACTTTTTTCCAACTAGTTTACACCAGCCCTATAATTTGTAGTATTATTTATGTCACACCTGCACTGTGCTCATTAACATCTTCTATACTTACTTATGCACCACCAAGGGCTTTAACACTAACTGCTTTTGAACCTCCTTCCTGTTGCTCCACTGTACTCTGCTGGCATCAATATAAAATGACCATGTCACCTAATCCTTCAACAGAGTGAAGAAACACTTAATAGCCTGCATGAAATAATATGTAAGTAGAAATAAAATTTCGTAAGACACAACTCTAGCCTGAGACAGGAATTTGTTTCTAGGGCAATAGCTATTTTTCAGCAGATGCTCAATCTTTTGTAAGGCAGTTGCATAACAGCACAAAACTGGAATTTTTCCTTCTGTAGAACATCACTGGGCTCCTCCACCAAGAAAGGATCATGGAAATTCCTGCCCCAGCTAATACCCACTGGGATAAAAGAACAATTACCAACTGATGCATGGTACAGTCAAGCTGAAAAATATTTGCCTGTATACTTGAAATTTATCCTACTGAAATCAATTTGCATGCTTCCAACCTTCAAGAAGCTTAGAAATAGAACTTATAAACATAACAGATTAATAAAAAATCTCCCCACAGAATACAGATAAAAGTTAAATCAAAGCACGTTTTTAGTGCTCACATTTTGGATGACTCCTTGCAATATGAAAATGGCGATATCCCATCCGGGAATGTACTAAGGGGGTACTGAGTATAGTTTTCCTCACAGTTAAAATGTGCATATTAGCTCTGATTTTCTGCACTCTAAGTCTTCCTGAGCCAAGTCTTTTTCAAAAACAGACAGAAGTCTAACTGTATGGAGGCACCATTATTTATATCAACTCACACTCAGAAGTGTGCTATTAAATGAAAAAAACCACCCCAACCCACTGGATCTGAGGGCAGGGAAGGGGGATTGTGGGGGGTGAAAATAAAGATGGTGACTTCTAGATCCCTGCCTGAGTTGGAAGGGAAGTGGTGTCCAGGAGTCAGGGGCGGTCTCTCTCTTCCCAAGGAGAGACCAGGTTACTGTCAGTGGAGCACTGAAACCCACAGTTGCACTTAGATCACCATCACAGGTAAATATGATGCCAGAGCCCATTTTCCAAACTGATGTATTTTACTCGAGTATGAATTATCTCTCTAAAAACACAGTATCTACCCACAGACTTCTGCTAAATAAATAATTAGGAAGGAAAGGCATTGATTCCAGAATTATACCAAAATATGTAAAAATACCCTTGTTAGTATCACTGCAAACATCTAATACTTGCCATTACATGAGATACATTTATTAGTAATACTGCAGGTACCTAATAGTTGCCATTAGAAAACTGTAGAAATTAGTCTATTGCTGAAATTTTACTTTTCATTCTTGAATGTTCTAGAAGGGCCACATTCAGATAGGACTGGTCTCTTTCCTGTTAACAAAAGATCCAAGGAAGCTAAGTGCAAACAATTTTCTTGGCCTCGTTGGCATTGTAGACTTTTTAGTTACCAGCTGACCACGAGTCATAAACAAATTTTGCTGCTACTGTATCTTCAACTGCCATACCTGAAAAAGAATTAAAGTCACCTTCAAACAGTTCTTCAGCTGTACAAAATAAATCAGCTTCAGAAGGGAACAGAATGATTCAGGAAATTATCTAACTGGACAGGAACAGGAATCATTCCCCATCCCAAACACCCACAGTGTTACATTCAAAGTTTATAGCCATCATGTAACTCTTAGGTGTGCAATATGAACTTAACAGAACAGTATGAACCTAATTTTCAGTGTCCATATTACAACTTGGCCCTTTTGGACCTGTTTCCCCCCAAACAAGAACCCCAATCCCACAGTACACTGGCACATTGTCTGTAGGTCAGACAAACTCCAAGGGCACAACAGCAGGGCATTCAGGTTGGAGCTGTATAAATAAATAAATGCTGCAGTCATGTGCTGAACAACCATGCAATGGAAAAATGTACTTCTTTTTGTTTGTTTGCTTTCCTATCACTTTTCATTACATCAGTCCTACTAGATAAATAAAACAGGAAATAAAAAGGGAAAATGCAAATCACATTCTAGTTTCTTGTGGACAGTGCATTGCCACAGCAGTTTTGAAGATGATCATCAGCTTTCTCACGCATGGGGGACCTAACAAATAACAAGGCATTGTTTTCTGTCAGACTTGTACACAGGAAGGGTTGTTCTTACCCAGTGATTTAAACACTGTTGTTTTCTCAGGCAAGGCTGGTTTTGTACCCTTCAATACCTCTCCCAGCTCAGCAAAAATCTCTGCCTGTGAAACAAATATATATTTATACAAAAGCATAATATCCATGTATATGTTAAGAGAAAGAAAAACTTACTTTCTAAGTGACTTCAAAAGAAAGAACTCCTCCAGTTCTGCTATCCCAGAACTGGTCCCTTTCCATGGTGAAGCAAGATCAGTATTCAGACAAATAATACAGAAACTGGACAGAAATAACAGATGAGAGGAACGGTTTTCAGAGAAAAAACAGTTAACAGACTTTCCTCAGTCAGTAAGTTTTGGTTTGTGTGGGGATGCTATGGAGGAGGAGTTGCTTGTTTGTTTTTGTGGGGATTTTTTGGTTGTTTTTGTTTGGTTGTGGTTTGGGGGTGGTTTTTTTGTTTTATTTTGTTTTTTTAACAGTGGATGGCTTGTTACTTATCCAACAAAACACATGGGATTCCACACACCTTACCATTATCTGGATCTCCTATGCTAAACCTCAAAAGTAGAAATCATATTTGTTCTGCAAAAGCATTAAAAGAGAAAAAGAAAACTCCATGAAACCTAAAGGAGCCCCTGCCATCAGATTTCTGCAGATCACTAACTGTCTGCTTGGCTTCTGCTGTCCGTTCTCTAGAGGCCTGATGTGTGTCAATCACACTGAAATCTTATGGGAAGAAAGTTACAGGTTTTAATAAATAGATTTGAAAAACATTTAACATAACTACCAAACATTGCAGGACATGTAGGTCTTTCATAACCAATACTTTGTTATTGTACACAAAGCCCAATGCTGAGAACATGCTACTGTAATATGGTGCCATGTAATGGCTGATACAGAGATTGCATGGTTTTGGCAAAGACATGTAAAAGTCTCAATTTGAAACCAGTTTTCCTTCAGCCTGTGCCTAGGAAAGCATTAACAACTACATGTGAGCTCCAAAAAGGTTTAATTGCAGCACATCAACAGTATCAACTCATTTCAAATGCAAACCAATTGCCACAAAACGAAAGTCCATAATTTAAAAAAATCCTACCCTTGATAATATAACATCTCCTGATTCCGTAAGAGCAGCCTCTCTGGAATCCACAAACAGGACAGAATTCTTCATCAGTTCATCATCCAGCTCTCGCCAGTCTGGTCTGCTTGCTCCAACAGCTAAGACAGCAAAACTGATCAACTTGGGAGGCATGTTTAAAACAAATTCAAACCATATTTTCTTCAAAAGACATGTGTGAAGTAACAATGGGTATTACTGTGGAAATGTAACATACAAACAATCTGATGCTAGGGCTGGAGACATGTTGATTGATAAAACAACAAAAAAATAGGAAGTGCCTGAGCAACTGGGAAAAAGAATGGATTTCTCTCAATCTGGCCTCAGCTCTAACACTGATGTACATACTGCCTGTTTCTGTAAGGTGTTAACCCCCTAGATTTCCACTGCTGTCAAAGAAGGGTGACATTGGGTCCAACCCTCCCAATTACAGCTCATTAAAATGTACAGCATCCTTCACGTCTAGTCACGCAGATGTTGCTGCCAACAAAGGTCTTATATCCCCCACAAGCACAGACAGAACAACTGGTATCAATTGGCCTTTGCATTTCAACTTGCTGAAGCATTGAACTGCAACTCTTCAGGAAGCAGAAGTGAGCTGCTTTGCTGACACTGTTTCCACCTCTTTGGCACACTGCTCAAACTGCTCCTCCCAACAATGCTGACAGAGAAGGGGAAGTAGCACTGCTTAGCCATTCATCATCTTGCATCTATACAAGAAATGTAAAGCTATGGGTAACTATACATAGAAAACAAACCAACCTTTGCCAGCAGCTCTGGAAATGACACCGATATATAGGTGTGAGATAATTATTCTTCTGATTACAGAGGCACTATTAGAATCAACTTTGATCATTTGGTGACACAACTCAAGGAAGATAATCGTAAGGTTATGCAGACTGTAACTCTTCTGCCAACAGTAACCTGCTTCTGCAACTGCCAAATTAACAGGTTTTTGTTGCTTCTTATTTTTTAAATAGAGTTAACTAACATCTAATACAGCTCCTCTAAAATATTCAATACTTGATTTGTCAGCAGAATACCCTTGTCAGCAGACTCTGGGTAGCTGAGGCATAAGATAATCATCTCCCTTTAGCCATTCTCTCTGTCTTTCATAAGATCATTGCCAAATGCCCTGAATTTTATAGTCCTTTTATTTAATTCAGACTGTGTTTGTTATGTGTCTATGGAGAAAAATATAGAAGAATCTTTCAATTATCCTGAGCAGATGAAAAACAAAGTATTGTGCAGCAAAGACTTGCGCATGCAGACAGAGTTCAATGTTACTAATTAGGATCTTTAAATCTATAGCCTTCTATTACTTCCTTGTAACTTTATAAATAGTACAAGTTGAGTAGGTTATGGATTCTCACTTATCTGGAGAAACTGAAAACAAATCAAGGAGCTTAACTTTTAAATATAGCAAGACCACTATCACCTTGTTATGGGCTAAAAAAGAAACAAACCAGTTAAACTGTAGTCAAACGTTTTTCAAAAGTGTCCAACTGTTACAGAATAATAAATTCCATGTTGCCTGAATGCCTCTTCAAACAGCACAAATGCCTCAATGGAGGGGAAAAAAAAAAAGGCAAAGAAAGGCTAGAGGTCTTTGTGTATGTGTCGCCTCAGTGACTGTAGACCTGAATTGATTGTGGTTGTACTTCTGGCTTCCATTCCGTGACATAACACAAACAACAATATTCAATAACAAAGGACTAAATTGAGTTTGAAAAATCGGTAGGACGCTGCTGGAATGTGGGACCTTCCTTTAGATTGTTTCCTTTGACAAGCTGCTTTTGTCCTATTACCATGCCATTTGGAAAGTGCACAAGGTCATCTGAACCAGGCCCACAATTAATAAAATAAGCAAATGTGGGCATGTCCAGAGACTCCAAACAATAGCATGCCAACATCAATACAAGGCAGGAGGTGGCAAAGGCCCCAAAACCTCACTATAATTGGAGGTCAGATTGTGAAGTTCTTAACGCAGTTATTGTATCTTTTTAATTCAAGTAAAAAATAAATTAAAAAAAAAAATAAATCAGTGTTTTAAGCCCAAAAAGGAACAAATAGAAGAGCTTACAAAATTGAGTGAAGAAAAGATGACAGCTACTAGTGAAACAGTAGAATGAGCAGGAATCACTTTGGAAATAATATGTTTGTATGAGTTATTTAAGTGGAGAGCAAGGTGAGCATCAAGCAACAACATCATAGCAAAGATGATGCACCACTTTTTGCTGACAAAAAGCATATCCATGCTCTAGCAAACATTCAGTGATGGAATATGCAGGAGTTCTGGCTCCAGACAACCAGAAGACAGGGAAAAGCGGTCCTCACTAAAGGGGAAAAATCCAAATAGAAAGAACATTCATTCTGAGAAGCACAGAGTATTGCTTTCCAAGAGTTTTCGGTGCTAAACAATGTGATAATGAGAACATAGCATACCATTGATATGGGCACCTGGTTTTACCCAGTCTCCAAATAAAATTGGTGTTGTTGCCATAGTGACTGTTACAATCACATCAGCCCCGGTAACTGCCTCCTGAGCGGAAGGGCAGACCTGCACTGGACCATTAACTGAATTAGCAAACTTCACTGCCTTCTCCTTGGTGCGATTCCATATCCTGATCTTCAAGGGGAAAATTTAAAAAAAAAAGAGAGAAAAAAAAAAAAAAAAGAGAGAGAAACAGATTAGCTTGGAGAATTTCTTCTTGCTGACACAGAATGTTGCTTCAGTTTTCAGTAGTTACATGTACCCTATATATAGGATTTTTCCCCTGTAATGTTCTCATCCTGCAAGTGACTAAATTTCACGTGTGGGCAGCTACATTTGACAGACTGTTTTGTGATGCCAGACTAATAGATCCTTGTAGAGCTGTATTTCTAAAATACAAATAAATATATTTAAGGGAAAGTCACAGAAAGCTCATCCAAGTATGCCATACACTGTAGGATTTTCTCAGACAGAGAGAAAAAGCCATCTGAAGTTTGATTTTGTTTCCAACCCTTTTTTTAAAGGCCAAGGTTTCAGTAAGAAATTCTACAGCTGTTCACAGTATTCTTGGGTTCTGTGGAAACAGAATCAAAATATGATTAAACCCTTAACTTTGTTGGCTGTAGTATGGTTTATTTATATTAAGTGCCCCTGAAACATAATACAGGAAAATAGCTGTATCCTGTTAAGATGTGTCCATTACCTCTTTAAATGTGAACAGCTCCGTGAAGATATCATAATGACTATATGCTTGAACACCAGCTCCCAAAATGCACAGCACTTCTGCAAAAGCTGGCATTAACAACTACACAGTAGCAAATATAAAGAAAAGAATATGTAAGAACAATATATTAATAGATATGACCAATATATATCAAAATACTACAAAAGAAAGCAGTATCTTCAGTCCTTTTAAACAAAAAAAATAATGTTTTTATGCAAAACTAGTATTGATTCATATTAATATAAAGCAATATTCAATTACCACTATATATATATAATTTTTTAAAATGCAAAAGCTAGTGTTAATAGCACCATCTAGTTTTGAATTGTCCAGTTCTTGAAATTCAGACTTAACATGCAACAGTACAAGCCAATGGAAATTCTGGGGCCTCAGCACACTGAGGTATTAGTATAATTTATTACAGCTAGGTGACTAATTAAGTGTAAGACCATAGTGTTGATGTTCTGCACTGGCTGAAAACAGGGCTCATAACACCGAAAAATATCAGGACTGGAAGTGGTAGCTGTGTGGGTAAAGTGGTCCTGGCAGCCCCAAGCTCAGCCTTCCTTTTCAATTCACTGAAGCCATAAATGATATCGCAAGCAGACCTTGGCACTATGAAGAGCCATGGCATGGACACCTCAGGTATTGTACAAACAGGGAAGGCTGTGAGGAATAAATATTAAAATTTCATACTATGATTGCTTTTGGTTTTCTGATTTAGTTCTTGCCTGTGATTCACCAGTACTTGGCAAAGGTGAAGAGAAGGCTGCTGGAGTGCAGCCTGAAGCTATCCTTGTGCCTTGTTTATGCATTTGCTGTGGCCACTCACTTCTGTATAAAAAGCTTTAGAATTGTCTAGGCTCTCAACACTTATTCTGCTACAAATAAATTGAAAAAAAATCTCATTGATCCCATTTTTCAGTAGCAAGAACTCTTTTTAATGTTCCTTTCAAAGACTCTGAAGCACTAATTTCAAAGGTTCCTCGCATAAAAGCATGGGTCTTTGAAAAGCAAATGCCATAAAGAGGACAAGATGACAACTATGAGCTCAACTCAAACACTCTTGAAAACTTCCCAAAACAGCAGACGACAATGAAGGATCTGATCTTGAAGTCTCTTCAACAGCCAAGCTCCTTTGAGGCCAGCAGAGCCTTGACTGTGTAAAAACTGTCAGAACTGCCCAAGTTTAGAAGGGCTGAGATGAATGAGGTCCTATAACCTCATGTCCATGGAATCCATTGTAAATTGCTCTGTCCCTTGGACCAGGGGAAGCTCTTGGGGACAGGTTCTTCACTCCAATTTTATGTCAGTTGAGCTCTATAGCCATGGATAGAATCACACTGGCAGGAAGACTGCCACTAACAAAGTGGTGAGATCAGCCTTAAGTCTGATGCAAAGCTGATGGGTGAAAAACAGAGCTCTGGCCCTCTTCCTATTGCCTCATCCTTTGAGGTGAGGACTAAAACCCTGCTGTGCAATGGATGGTGACTTGCTTTCCTCCCACTATTAGCAGCCCAGTCAAACATAGTTTTAAAAAAGAATTAAAAACCAACAATTTCGAACTGAAATTGAAGTGATGTAACACAGCATACAGCAAGATACACCTCACCTGCCTTCAGACACTGAAACTTATGGCTGTAGTTAAGGATAGCCATCTGGACATCTTCCACTGACAACAGAGAAACTGACATACAGACAGCCACCTCTGACAAGTCATCCATTTATCTTGGGCACTATCTATCTTAAGAGATCCCACATTGCCCCCCTGGAAATGTGCCTTTTTCCCCTGTCTCCAGTGAAACCCACCTGTCCTGGCCCAACAGCAGAAAACTTACATCTACACAAAACTGAATTTATCACCACAGCTGCATCACCCAAAGCCATAAAGGAACGTGTTAAGACAAGCACAAAAGAAAGAAAATCACAGAGGAATACACCACAGTAAACTCCCAGAAAAGCATGCTGAATGAGGCACAAAAACATAGCTCAGGTTACTTCTCCAATCACACACAAAGTGTTACAGCCAAATAGGACTGACTCAATCAAAACAGAAAACTGCACCGTTAAGCTCTCCCTGAAGATACATATGTTATCATAAATCTAATTTAAAGCTGTATCTGATGAAAATTCACATCCACTGAAAGCTGTTTACATCATTCCCTCTAGTTATTTTATATGCAACGCCACTGATTCTGTCCCAGTTTAGGAAATAGAAGACATACCCTGGTAGCGATTGCAGAAACTGCAGCTGTTCGTTTTGCTGTAATGACACTGCCATCTATGATCTTCAAAAAAAGAAAAAAGTTCAAACAGATTGAAATGAACACAGAAAATACGAATAAATACCAAACATTTTCATCTGATTTGTGAATCATGTGATATTACAGGGCACAGATAAAAAAATAAAAGTTGGTAATTACTATTACTGCAACCACAAATCACACAAAATCACATATTTAAACTTGTGCACTGCACTTCCCCTGCTCTCCAACGCAGGGAATAGATCGAGAGAACTGCAATACTCTACACTCCAGTAAGACCAGGGACCAGTGCAAGCTGGCAGTAGTTCACGAGGAGTCTGCACTGTCTTGCCCTATACAAAGGGATGACGGAGAACCACAGAACTCCTTTAATGTGCATCACACAGGGCACTCCTGCCCCAGTGTGTATTAGCTACTGTGTACAAAGGAATTAAGGGGCTTGAAAAACTGATGTGTTTTCTGAGACAGTTAAGAAATAAAAGCCCGATACAGTTTTCTTGACCAGTTTTGGTCCTTTAATAACCATTATTACTAAAGTATAATGAAAATGGTAAATATTGTTTAAAAAAAAAAAATCTTTAAATTCTTTCAACAAACAAACAAAATCAGACTCTGAATACTATTCCCTGTGATGCCCATTGTAAACCTCTTTAGATTTAACTTAAGGTGGTTCAAGATCAACTCTTTATTCAGCAAAGGGGTTTTTTTGACTTTCAAATTCAAGGTAAACTTTTCCTGATCATTCTCTCTTGCAATCACTCTACAAGTAGCAGTAAATAGCAGACAGAGTACAGTTTAACACATACAAAACATATAATGCTTTAGGCCAAATCTTCGTTTGGCACAAGGGATGATGTAGGTACACTCAGACCAATTTACACAGCTCCAGCATCTATGAACGAGGCAGAACTGACAGAATCTGACCGGAGGAGAAGACAGAGGCATGCATGAAACTCACAGCTTGTAAAGAACCGTTTCTTGGGTCAAATAAGAGGACAGTGGCTTGGTGAGAAGGGACGGAGGAATCTTGCTTGTGCTCATAGAAAGTCACCAGCTTGGTTGTCAGCGCATCATCGGCGGCACTGTACGCAGGCATGACACCCAGGAACCTGGGGAGAGAATTACTGGAATTACTCACGAACCTTTAGCACGGGGGCCCACAGCCACCGGCGCGGCGCACACCGAGCGGCTGCCGAG
>NW_010314429.1:0-19611 GCF_000700745.2 Antrostomus carolinensis | reverse complement strand
TTACCCCTCCAATTCTCTCCCCGATTCCCCGAGTGGGGGGAGGCTGTGAGTGGTTGTGTCTTGTTTGGCTGCCAGCTATGTCAAACTGTCACACATCTTCATCAATGATCTGGATGAAGGGATTGATTGCATCCTCAGTAAGCTTGCAGATGACACCATGCTGGGTGGAAGTGTTGATTTGCTTGAGGGTGGGAAGGCCCTACAGAAGGACCTGGTTAGGTTGGATTAATGGGCTGCAACCTGCAGTATGAGGTTCAACAAGACCAAATGTTGGGTCCTGCATTTGGGTCACAACAACCCCATACAACACTACAAGCTTGGGGAGAAGTGGTTGGAAAGCTGCCTGGTGGAAAAGGACCTGGGGGTATTGGTTGACAGCTGGGTGAATATGAGCCAGCAGTGTGCTGAGGCGGCCAAAAAGGCCAAAAGCATCCTGGTTTGTATCAGAAACTGTATGGCCAGCAGGACCAGAGAAGTCATCCTTCCCCTGTACTCAACATTGGCGAGGCCTCAGCTTGAATACTGTGTCCAGTTTTGGGTCCCTCATTACAAGAAGGACATTGAGGCACTAGAGCATGTCCAAAGAAGGGCAACAAAGCTAGTGAAGGAGCTGGAGAACTGGTCTTATGAGGAGCATCTGAGGGAACTGGTATGTTTAGTCTAGAGAAGAGGATGCTGAGGGGTTACCTAATTGCTGTCTACAACTACCTGAAAGGAGGTTGTAGTGAGGTGAGCAGGTCTCTTTTCTCCCAGGTAACAAGTGATAGAATAAGAGGCAAGGGACTTAAGTTGCACCAAGGGATGTACAGATTGGATGTCAGGAAATACTTCTTCACTGAAAGGGTTATCAGGCACTGGAATGGGATGCCTAGGGAGGTGGTTGAGTCACCACTCCTGGAGGTGTTTAAAAGATGGGTAGATAGGGTGCTCAAAGATATGGCTTAGTAGTGGACAGGTATGGTTGGACTCAATGATCTCAGAGGTCTTTTCCAACCAAACAATTCTGTGATTCTATGATTCATTTCTAAATCCCTATATAACAACCTCATGTACACCTTCATCAGTAGGTAACAACTTCTCAAATCTTAAGTCATTTCAAATATGGAATGGAAAACTATTGTTCTGGGTTATAGAACAGCCAGAGCTAGAGCACACAATGCAAGCAAGGGCTAACTGACTGCCTAATATAAAATTTGTGCTACTAAACTCACTTGAACTAGGGCTTTTCTTTCTCAAGTAAGGTAAATTCTTAAGCCTGCATCCATCAACAAAGAAAAATAATGGGTTTTTTGCCTTAATGGAACATCACGGAGTGTATAAAGAAACATAATTTGGTGACAGATGAAGTACATTAGTGACATGATTTCCACTTCATTTATAAGCATCACAGAATGTTGTTATAACAACTTTCTTCTCCAAAGTATTTGCAGGAGAAAGTAAAAGTCTGTTATTTCTAATGTGATGTAGAAAGTGTCACAGTCTACTCAGAACTACACTAAATTTCTCACTCTAATATCTGAAATGGCATCTGAAAATTTCAGGCTACTACAAGATCTAGTTTGTATTTACATCTGATATGGCTTGGAGAATAAACATTTTAAAATATTCCTTATGTCTGTATTGCATACATTACATTGAAAAAAATAGAACAATTACAATATATTAATTTATTAGATTATTTAAAATACACCCTAATGACCAAGTGTAGCTGGGCAGGGACTTATGAAGTCAAGGTATCTTAAACAACACAAGTACACTATTACAATCATGTGAAAGACACACATGGACAAATATGCAAGCAAGAGACGTAAACAGTTTTAATCTTTTCTGTCTTGATGTAAAATCTTGGTGAGAAAAAGATGTCAGAAGTAAGGAGGAGGACCCATTCATTCAGTTTTACACTGATCTTTGATGATATCATTAGCATCATAAATAAAGGAAAATATATTCAGATATACAAAGCATATTTGCTAGGTTCAGAACCCAGAGAGTAATAGTATAGATTAAGGTGTATGCAATAAGTACCTTATGGTAATGATTGGAAACCTCATTCCAAAATGCCAAGAAGAAAAAAAAAAAAAAAAAAGAAAAAAAAATGATTTACCTGTCCTTCCTATTGTAAAAGTGAAGTATAAAAGTAGCGGACTGGTTTTGGTACTCTGTTGCTTTCTGGTGCATTAATCTATTCAAGAGATACGTGGAAATAAGGTTATTATTTTTAAAATGGTAGATGATACAAGGATTAGAAGATAGAACAAATAAGGTTGAATGGTACAAACTAAGATTTTGATTGTTTACATGAACAGCAGAGCAGATGGTAAAGGCATTTTATCGTACAGAAAGATGCAAAATAATTAGGCTTGGAGCAAGAAAACAAGCTGTGCAATATGTGGTAAATGGGCCAATAATTTAGCACGCTGATCAGGAAAACAATTTGAAGGTTATTATGGAAAATCATTTTAACCAGCTACACAAAGCATGGTAGCAGTAAAAAAGGCAAACAAAACATTATTGTAAATGTGTAGATGGATAGACTATAATAAAAAAAAACCAAACATAATACTGTTACTGTGCACTTTCTATTAGGCTATACAGGAAATACATATGCTGTACTGCCTACCTGCTACCAGAAGAAACTAATCTTTTGAAGTGAAAAAAAAAGGTCAGAAAGATCACATTAAATCTCAAAATATACACATCTAGAAAAATGTGGCTTCAACATGAAGGTTATAAAAGAATTTATATGACAGAATAAGATGCAAAAAAATTTTCCTCTAATCCTAAATTCCTGATTTCAGGTATAGAGCTCTGAAGAAAGGTCCAGTTTCTGTAATATCCAGGTTATACAAGTCATCTATTTGACACAGTAGTACTAGTTAAGAAAGAACATTGTCATAAGTATCAGAGTCCTAAGACAGTTGCATTTACAGTCCTTGAAAAAGATTGTGTATTCCAGCAGTTTCCTAAACTTGTTTGAGTTAAATTTCCTCATCCTAGCACAAAGCACTGGAAGTTAGTAACAAGCTAGATGTAGAAAAACATTGTTATTGTCACTCTATTCACAATTAGCGATTGTGATGCAAAGTAAATTGTATTTAAATAAATGCATAAACACAGACTTCCTCTCTAAACTTCTATTCCCATGTTAAATTAACTGTCATATCAAAGATATACACTAGTTACATCCGTAGCATCATGAAAATAATACTTTTGGTCTGGTGATAATAAAGACTGAATAATTTTAGTCAGAGACCAGGTCTAAATGAAATTCAATAAATAATTTTCAATGATACAGAAAGATAGATTTAGTAATGAAAAATCATAAAAGTTGAAGTCCAAAAGCAAGAATTCTTTGCAAAGATTATTTTTCTGTTCTGATATCATCATTTTTTCTTTAGTGCAAGTCTTTGACTCTACTTTTTTTGTTTCCTTGAAGACAAACAATTTAGTTGCATTTAAAAGCTATTTTTTTCTTATGCCAGCTGCATTCAAAGGTACATAAAATGCTTAGTATCAAGATTTATAACAGTTTCTTAAAATAAGATTTTTTAAATTCTATTAAAGCATTAACCTTTTAGCATCTGTTAACCCCTGTATTTAAAAGCCTCTTATTCTTCTGTGTTCTGTGAGTTGCTTTCTAAATATTATTTTTCTTGTTCTGTCAGCAAAATCGCTTACAATAAAAAATTATTTATTGGTGCCAAAGGAACATATAAGACTAAATTCAGATATTATCAGTTTCATTTTTTCCTAATAAATTTCTAATTAGGAGACTATTGAAATTATTATAGTCCTCATCATATGAAATAGTGCTGAGTGTGTTACCTTCACTAACGGTACTGAGAGTTTAATTCTGCTGAAGGTATACTTTCAGCACACAAGATATGCTCAGTCAGATAAAGAAAGGTGCTGTGGAAG
Source organism: Antrostomus carolinensis (assembly GCF_000700745.2). Taxonomy (NCBI): domain Eukaryota; kingdom Metazoa; phylum Chordata; class Aves; order Caprimulgiformes; family Caprimulgidae; genus Antrostomus; species Antrostomus carolinensis. The sequence continues at coordinate 15,693 of NW_010314429.1, read as the reverse complement.
CTCCTCTGTATCTTCCTTGGAGGGATGGTAGGCAATCCTCATTCTTTAAGGGCACAATTATGGGACCATCTTAGTGAGACCATTTTCTCTGCTTTTTAGTAATATACTCTAGGATTTCTAAGAAACGTAATGATATAAAGTGTATTGCTCTGAAGAAGGCAAAAACTTCTAGTTATCTGCATAAACTTGTATTGTTTAATCACAGAATCACAGAATGGTAGGGGTTGGAAGGGACATCAGGAGATCATCAAGTCCAATCCCCCTGCCAAAGCAGGTTCCTTACACCAGGTTGCACAGGAAAGCGTCCAGGCGGGTTTTGAGCATCTCCAGAGATGGAGACTCCACAACCTCTCTGGGCAGCCTCTTCCACTGTTCCGTCAGCCTCACAGTAAAGATGTTTTTCCTTAAGTTTGTATGGAACTTCCAGTGTTCCAGTTTTTGCCCATTGTCCCTTGTCCTGTCACCAACCACCACCAAAAAGAGCCTGGCCCCATCCATTTGTCCCCCACATTTCAGATATTTAGAGACATTGAGAAAATCCCCTCTCAGTCTTCTCTTCTCCAGGCTGTAGAGTCATTCTGAGGAGAGGTCTGGAACCATAAGATGAAGATAAGTTCATTCACATAAATGGTTTTTTTAGTCAAAAGTAACTGAGAGTTGAATCTATCCTCAGAAACCCTTTGCCAATTGTGTTAGTCCCTAGATAGTGTCATTGTGCTCAAGTACCACCTATGAGGGGAGATTGTGGAAACTGGTAACAATTGCAAGAGGGAAACAGCAAAGTGGTTTTGTTGCTTCAAGCCTGGTGTAATGCCTAAGTGTGGTGGTTTGACCCACAGGTAGACCATGTGGTCCTGCATTCACTCCCGCCACCTGGTGAGATGAGAAGAGAATCACAACAAAGGTGCACGGATTAGGGTGAGGACAGGGATGGCTCACTCACCAGTTACGGTCACGAGAAAAATAGACTCAACTTGGGGAATAAAAATCAATTTGATTTGTTGCCATTCATCCAAGTAGCACAGTGAGACATGACAACCACATCTTCCAACACCTTCGCCCCAACACTACCTTCCTCCCAGGCTCAGATTACTTTGTGCCCAATTTCTCTGCCTTCTCTTACCACAGCAGCAGAGGGGACAGGGGATGGGAGTTGCAGTCACTTCACCATTGCTGCTCATCCCAGCATGAAAGTCCAAGAATGAAATGTTTCAAAATGAGCTTCCCATTGAGTCACAGATCTCTTCAGGCACAGCTCCTGGCTCCAACATGGGGACATCCACAGGCCACAGACCTGTGGTCCAGTACACCTCCTCTCCCCCCTCTCCTGGCGGTCCACCCCCACTCTGTCATTGAGCATCTCTCAGGATCTTCATTCAGTCACACCTGTCTTCAGGCTCAGCTTCTCACAAGGTGGCTCCTCCCCCACTACCAAAAACACAGGCCCCCCACACACACAGAAACCAAACACACTAAGAAAGGAACTAGCACTGTCATGACTCTCCACAAGGGAATGTGGATCACCATGGACTTTGCACCTTGGGGATCTCTAGCTCACTTCTGTGCACCACGCAGCATTTTATTGTACAGTGTGAACACCTGCATCAGCCTCCAATGCCTTCATACACTTTGAAAATATCAACCTTATGGTTCCATTTGGCCAAGTAATTAAATGTGTGATTGACTTTAAGAAAATCAGTTATGTCTTTATCAACCAGCAAAGTCCACATTCAGCAGGGTAATAAAACAGGTGTTCCCTTGGATTATTTAAGATTATAAAGTAGAGTACATAGATTCATGCTTAGCTGACGCCTTAATCTGTTCAAGAGATACACGGAAAAAAAAGAAAAAAAAATTGTAACTGTTGGCATCAGCTTGCAAATGGGAAAAAAAAGAAAACAACACAGGTGGATTCAGCAGATGCTTCATTTCCCATAAATAATTCAGTATGCTGCAATAATAACCACCTTTCCAGGAAATTTATGGACTTAGTGCATTCACTTGCCATCTGATTAGATGAATAGCAAATCCCTGTTCTGAGCTTCCAATTACTATTTTAAATGATTAATTAAATTAAAATATGCATAAATTATCTAATCCCATACAACTTTATTTGTCAGGAGACTACTTTAATAAAAATACTCTGTGAAAAATAGGTCAGTTTTTATATTAGCCTCAATAAACCATTCTTAAATGTATTTTTATACTCAGATCTCTGCATAAATATGCGGTCAGTTTATAACAAAATAAATACCAAGAGCTTTTATTCAATGAGGTAGCCAAAAGTTATTTGCTCTTTCTGTTTTCCCCTGGATTCAAGTGGTCAGTACAAAAGAATTACAATGTTATAAATTATTTATCTGGTTTAGACAATCCACAGTTCTTTAAATGCTTTTTCCTCAATGGACCTTATTTAACAAAACCAAATCATTTTAGAATCTCCACATTAAAATGGATAACCATCAATAACTTTAATTCAAAAAACAACTTAAATATTTGTATTTTTCTGCAGGAACAGCAACCTTGTAATTAAATACTAATCTCCCTCAAGCATCCCTTCTGATATTTATGAATGCATACACTTCTTATGACATCATAAATATGTAGGAGAGAAACCAAAGATTATTTTTAATTATACTTTTTATATTATAAATAAGTAATCCACAGTATTCTCAAATTCTTTAAAATACAATACCTATACTTTCTAACTATAGATGTCATAAGTAGAAAAAATTATTAATTGCATATGACAGCACTTTCATGGATTTTATTCGGATTTTCAAATAAATACTCTGTTAAGAACAGTATCTAGCTACACCATCTTAAGAGTCTTTTGGCATGATTTTAACAAAAATAATTAAGCTACACTTGACCAAACTGCTCTGCAAATATCTCAAGTTATATATAGTCCTATCACTACAATTCTGAAAGCATGTTTGGTCTGATGTCCTAAACCTAGGAGAAGCAGCATTCAGCGCTTCTCCTGATGTAAGGATTGCAATTTTGAGATATCACAGAATCACAGAATGGTAGGGGTTGGAAGGGACCTCAGGAGATCATCGAGTCCAACCCCCCTGCCAAAGCAGGTTGCTTACACCAGGTTGCACAGGAAAGCATCCAGGCGGGTTTTGAACTTCTCAAGAAAAGGAAACTCCACAACCTCTCTGGGCAGCCTCTTCCACTGTTCCATCAGCCTCACAGTAAAGATGTTTTCCTTAAGTTTGTATGGAACTTCCAGTGTTCCATTTTTTGCCCACTGCCTCTCAGCCTCTACTCATAAGGCAGATGCTCCAGGCCCCCAATCATCTTTGTGGCCCTCCACTGGACTCTCTCCAGAAGATCCTTGTCCCTCTTGAACTGAGGAGCCCAGAACTGGACACAGTACTCCAGATGTGGCCTCACCAGGGCAGAGTAGAATGGGAGGAGAACCTCCTTCGACCTGCTGGCCATGCTCTTTTTAATGCACCTGAGGGTACTGTTGGCCTTCCTGGCCACAAGGGCACACTGCTGGCTCATGGCCAGTCTGCTGTCCACCAGCACACCCAGGTCCTTTTCCTCAGAGCTCCTTTCCAGCAGGTAAGCCCCTAACCTGTACTGGTGCATGCAGTTATTCCTCCCCAGGTGAAGGACTCTGCACTTGCTCTTGTTGAACCTCATCAGGTTCCTTTCTGCCCAGCTCTTCAGTGTGTCCAGGTCTTGTTGAATGGCAGCACAGCCTGCTGGTGTGTCAGCCACTCCTCCCAACTTCATATCATCAGCAAACTTGCTGAGGGTGGCTGCCACCCCTACATCCAGGTGATTGATCAAGATGTTAAACAAAACCAGACCCAGTACCGACCCCTGGGGAACAGCGCTAGTTACAGGCCTCCAACTAGATTCTGCGCCACTGTTCACAACCTTCTGAGCTCTGCCAGTCAGACACTTCTCAATCCACCTCTCCATCCACTCATCAGTCCCATACCTCCTAACCTTTGCTACAAGGATATTGTGGGATATGATATCAAAAGCCTTGCTGAAATCAAGGTAGACAATATCCATCGCTTTCCCCTCATCTACCCGGCTGGCTGTGACATCATAGAAGGCTACCAGATTGGTCAAGCATTATTTCCCCTTAGTGAAACCATATTGACTATTTCTGGTAACCTTCTTTTCTTCCTGCTTCTTAGAGATGGTATCAAGAATGAGCTGTTCCATCACTTTCTCAGGGATGTAAGTGAGGTTGACTGGCCTGTAGTTGCCTGGATCTTCCTTCTTGCCCTTTTTGAAGACTGGAGTGACATTGGCTATTTTCCAGTCTTCAGGACCTTTCAAAGATGATAGAGAGTGGTTTAGCAATCAATTCCACCAGTTCCTTCAGCACTCATGGGTGCATCCCATTGGGGCCCATGGATTTGTGTATATTGATTTTGTTTAGGCTACCTCTGATCAGTTCTTCCTCAACCAAGGGGAAGTCTTCCTCCCTCCAGACTCTCTCTCTTCCCTCTAGCATCTGGGGTTCTTGAGGGGCACTTTTAGCCATAAAGACTGAAGAAAAGAAGGCATTCAGTATCTCTGCCTTCTCAGCATCTCCTGTCACCAGGGCACCTGCATCTTTCAACAGCAGGCTCACATTTTCCCTGGTCTTCCTTTTGTTACTGATGTACTTGAAAAAACCTTTTTTGTTGTCTTTAAACTTCTTTGCCAGATTCAGCTCCAAGTGGGCCTTAGCCTTCCTAGTTGCATCCCTGCAGGCTCTGACCGCATTCCTACATTCCTCCCAAGTAGCTAGACCCTTTTTCCACATTTCTTATACTTTCCTCTTCCCTTTGAGATTTTCCATGAGCTCCTTGCTTATCCACACGGGCTTCCTGCCACTCTTGCCTGATTTCTTTCTCTTAGAGATGCACCGATCTTGGGCTTGGAGGAAGTGGTGCTTGAATGTTAACCAACTCTCTTAGGCCCCCTTACATTCACATATTATTCACAAAGTTCTTCCCTCCCTAAAACATAAGGCAAGTAGTCTTGAGGTATATCATAAAACCAACAACATTCCAGGCAATTTTTAGGAAACCCAGAAAGCTTTAGTTGTTTATCTTACAATGGAGTGCAGATGCCTGTGAGTGTGCTTTTCGTAAGTGTTGCACAGTTTGAATAATAATTCAAGTCCTCGGAAACATCTTTCCCGCTAATTACAAGGGCATTTTACAGAATACTTCTTGAATAATTTATTTTTCTCCCTTTATGCATATGTGTTTAAAGATGCTGATTCTATAAAACTGAAAGCTGACTACAAGTTCTTGTCAAACTTGTGCTGTGTCACACTTTCTTAATTAGATTTGTTGATTTATTGCTAATGATAAAATGTCTTGCTGCAGACACAGTTACTGGTTTTTGAAATCATTTGAAACTGGGACATAAGTAATTTTATAGAAGTTTCAAAGCTGTCTTCTAATTTACTAGTTCTTCTACTTGTCTATTAAACTTAGTCTCACCACAAAAGTGAGCAGGCAAAAATATTCACATATATTTTTAATTCCACAAAAATCTAATGACTATTTCCATGAAAGAGTTACAATAGTGATGGTAAAGTTTCACTTACAGATTTCCCAAATGGATTTCAACAGCTTTTCCTAACTCAGAATTTAATCAAATTCATCCTTTACTAGTGGACATTGCTAATGTTTAACTTTTGCAGGAGGAAAATTAAAGAAAGAAACCTAGTTTCATATATAAATTAATAATGAAACTATCACTGAAGACACCCTAAATCATTTCAGGTTAATGCCAGTACCAATGTAGAAGGGAACTGGGGAAGATAGGGAAAGTTTACTGATTCCTGTCGAATAAATTCCAGTGTTATTATAACAACAGAATTATCTTGCAACATATTTTATGTCAGTCTCTTGCGAGTCACCATTATGATGCTTTCCTTACACCTACTACTGTCAAAACTGGTTTAACTGGTTTAAAATTGTTAACAAGAGAACTACTCAAATAAGTTTCACTCAGTAGTTTTTCTTACAAACTCTTGCAGTATTCCATTAATAAATTACTCAACAAATTTATTTTTTCATCATTTGTCCAGATCTAGTTAACATTGAGAGGTCTCAAACAAGTTCAATATGTGAATAGCATTTAATTTCAACACCTAAATTTAAAATAGGCATAGAGGTGACAGTCGGACTGACAGTATCATGATGAGGTACACTAAGGTGGGTCTAGCAGGCTCTATCTCAACTTCTGTGCTTCTGTTTGCAGTGCTGGCCATCAACAAAGGCTGGATGTGCACTCAAAATGCAACTCTAACAGAAACATCTGGGAGAACCACATTTAATAGTAACATCCAGGAGAACTATTCTCTTTGTCTCACAGTCACAGTGGGAAAAGCTTTCCTTTTTGCCCTTCACAATTCTCTCAGAGAAATGATTTAGTAGTTTTCAAGAATGTTATAAGCATTCAAATTAAATTGTTCCAAAATAAATCTAAATGCCAGGTAAGCCTATTTCAGAAGAGAACAAATCTTATGAGCTCTTAAGCTCTGCTGTCACGTTAAACATTCCACAGGTAGACCTCTCTCCTTCCTAAGGATCATGCCTGCAACAGCCTTCATTCCATTTTCATACATTTCTCCCAAATAACAAGTGACAGGACAAGAGGGAATAGCCCTAAGTTGTGACAGGGGAGGTTTAGGTTGGATATTAGGAAAAAATTATTTGCTGAATTGGTGGAGTTACATCCCTGGAGGTACTTAAAGGATGTGTAGATGTGATACTTGGGGACATGCTTTAGTGGTGAACTTGGCAATGCTAGGTTTATGGTTGAACTAATTGATCATAATGGTCTTTTCCAATCAAACTATTCTATGATTTTAAAAATAACTGACAATATCAAGTATTCATAGAATTCTGTAAATAAACCTATAAAGATATTAGCACATTTTTCTTGATGTAAACTTATAAAACAATTGTCATAATATATAAAACAACCAAAAAAGCCCAAATTGTTTTGTTTCATGTGTACTAAGTATCCATGAATCTTTCAGACACTTATGCCTGTAGTAAGAATATGTTTTCTCTGGGTTCTGACTCCTTGACTATTTAAAGAGCAGTTACTACAGGAACATGCAGTGATCATCCATATCACACAAATAAATGGCATAATGATCATAAAAGGATATTTATATAGCTACCCTGACCTCTCTGGTGAAAGAAAGCATTTTTTACGGTTATAAGAATTCCAATTAATTTTTAAGTAAACTACCTGAAAAAAATGAAAATGAAAATGCATTCAGGAAAAAATGGAGTTAAGGACATGTTTTTATGAATATCTTATTAAAAATGATGTACATATATACATGTATTTGAATTTTTTTTAAATCAAAATATTCTTGAACTGTGATTAAAGCAAAATACTAAGAAACTAAATAGTTTATTCATCACGACGTAGAATTTTTTTAGTTTCTAAAAATTAGTAAATAGCAAAGTTTGAGAAGTCATTTCTAAATTTAGGAAAGTTACTGACTTAATTTACAGCAAGCTTTCCCTTTACAATCATGCAACAGTGTATTAAAAGAAGCAGTTTGGATTATCTGACAAAGCATCAGCTCTTCTACTTTAGGTAAACCTGACAGAAATGATTCAGATTGAGATAAAAACATTCAGTTATAAATACTACAGATATGAAAAGGAAAATTATCTGTTCATTGTTATTATCAGGAACTGTACTGCATTATATAACAAAGAATGATGTCCAAAGTTCCATTATATAGCAGATTTAAATTAAAAGTTGAAAAAAAAAATCACATACATTTTAATAGCTTAAGTGGATGAGTCAACCAGCAACCAATTGCTTTCTTTTCTCTCTGTACTATGTCTCAACATTATGATTTGTAATCTGCTTTATGCTGATATCATACTGGCTGATGTTGCTTTTGGTTGCGTTAAACTTCATTGAAAATATGTGTGTGGAAAGCAGGAGGCTAACCAGCTGCTCTTCACTTAGTATAAAAGAGAAGGAATTAGTCTCTTTTTGGTATAATTAGTAGCTGACACAAGAGGTTTATTCCCTTTCTTTCTATTCTCCCTCACCACCTCACTCCCACCAGAATAGCTTGCTTTATAAATGAAAGTATTTGTAGAACACATGTGGGTGTAGGTATGTCACTAGGAGGCTTGTAAGAAAAAGGACAATGAAAAAAGCTGAGAGAAAACAAGAAAATTGTAGGTACAAATACAAAAAGTCTGGTGGTATGGACCGTGAGAAAAAGCTTAGAGAAAATGAGGAGAAACACTGAAGAATCAAACTCCATGAGAATGTACCATATCAAAAAACCCCAGAAGAAATGAATAACTAAGACTACATCATCCTTTTATCCTAATTAAAATAACATGCTAGACCCTAAATTCTACCCAATATATAAGGTCAAAGGAGCATAGATATTTTCTGCTTTTAATTAGTATTACTGCTTTCACATGTCTTGTTGCTTTCTCCACCCTCTTGAGTGGAGAAATAACCATGAAAATCATATATTGAATGAAAGATTTTATACATATTTATTTTGGGATAGTAAGATATAATTATTCTTAGCTTTCTGATCAGTATTTATAGCAAAGAAACATACATATATAAAAGTTATCAGGAAGTATCCAAAAAGATTGGATGTGCAAGACAGGCTATATTCTTGCTTTAAAATGAAAAATGCTTTGGCTACTAAGCTCCTATGTCAGTTGTATTTTCAAGACCTACAGGATACCGAATTTAACACAGCCAAAATATATTGTGTTGGAACACAACAACAACATACATGAACAATTAAACTTACAGAGAGTAAAAGATGAAAGGCAAGAGCTGCTAAAAGAATCACACAATAAGTTTTGCAAGTCAAATTAAAACCTTGGTGTAAATAAGTGCAGTTTAAAAATTGTTATTGTATATACTGGAAATGGTTAAAATAGCCTCTGCTCTACTTATATAGAGGCTTTATTTTCACCTGGTCCTGATATAAACATATGATTTGGTTTGAGAATTTTTTTCCTTCTGTTTTTTGTTTGTTTGTTTTATGTTGGAGAGTAAAGGAGATAGAAAAAAAAATAGCACTTGTTTTTTTCTAATATTATTTGCCTAAGAGATCAAGGAGATAGAAAAAAAAATAGCACTTGTTTTTTTTCTAATATTATTTGCCTAAGAGATGTAATGGCAAAGACTAAGGAAAAATAATAATATACAGCTGTACTCAACTCTCTGCCAAAAGAACCTACCAGACTGCAGTTTACATTACATAGGTCTTGATGATTATGGACTAGTGATACAGGTCAGAATAATACAGGAATAAAATGAAGCTATCCACGTTCTCCACAGACATTTTTCTCAGTTGGTGCCAAACTATATGGTACTTCTGTTTCATAAACTAAAAAAAGGCAGAGTGAGGAGAACTGAATGAGAACAAATCCCAACACTCTGACTTGTTTCAGCATCAAGAGAAACAAACCAGAAAGAAAAATGAAAGAATTTACAATCATTTCAATAGACATTGGCACATTCCTGTTCCTTTTATCTGTTTTGTTCCTATTCAGGCAAGTTAGTTAGGACAATTTTTGACTTTATAAGCTTACAGATCTGGAGAAGGAAGTTGGTTTTCTCTGGGCTCTGTTTAATTATGCAATTGCCTAATAATTTGGTTATACCATTCAAATACAGCTCTTTAGTTTAATTCTGGGTTTCTTTTTGTGTAGATTTTGAAATCCATCTGCACAGCTGGAACCTTTACTGCTTAAACATGTGCAGAATACTTTCAGTATTGGTTGTGTTATAAAAATAATTAAACCATATTTTCTTTGGAATAGGCTTCTATTACTGAATATTACTGTATTTTAGACTTTCTATTAAAAAGTCTATTTATTAACTTTCTTACCTGTAGGAAAAATATCCTTCTCAATTTAAAATATATTCTTCATCTCATTTAAATGTTGTCAACTTTAAAATTCTATTGTCAGGCTTTTTTTCAGGTGAAATTTTTGGAATTGTAACAACAGTAAAATGGGAGGCTTTGGGCATTTGAATGAAATAGTTTGGTCCAAGTTGTATTTTGTTAATTTTTTATATAAACTTTTGTAGCTTGTTGCTCATTAGGCATTCTGCTTCCCTCACTCTGCCAATTCCATGGAGAATATAGGACTCTGAAAGGGGTGCTTGCTTGTATATTTAGCTAAGCTTGATTCATTGAGGTTAACTTGCACTTGGATTTACTAAAGACCATAGGAATTTTACCATAAATGTCACAAAAGTTTATCTACAGACTGTGTTTTACTTTCAGATGTTTTGCTCTGGCAGCCCTAATTCAGGACTCCAGATGGATGCATTAATAAATCTAATTAAAACAATAATATTACTAAGGAATTAATATTTGTTTCTTTAGCCCAAAAGGGAGAAAAGAAAATGAAATTATTTCAATAGACAGTCTCTGAGCCAAATATTGTTCTTATTATTTGAAAGCAAGTTGTTATCCAAACTCATTATCTAGTGTTTTTCAAGCTTCCCTATCATTCCAATTTGTTAGGGGTTTGGTTTTTTTTTAATGCTTAGCATTCTATTTGTTTGCTTTCAAGTCTCCTGCGAAATAAACTAGAATTTCTGCCTCCTGTTCCTCAGCCAGGCTCCAGAGAATCATAAAACATGGTTATTGTATTAGGTCATCAGTGCTAAATAATTTTTAATTAGGAGAAGATGCTCCATGACAAAGTAACCTTGTAAATTCTAATTTTTTTTTAAAAGTAATTAAGTGCTGAATCATCGACATTTAGTGATTAGACTCACTGTAAATGTATTGTGATGGTTAGAACCTATAACTGTCTACATAATCAATGCAAGAGGCTGTGTTTATGGCAAACTGCGAAAGTGGAAAGGATTAGTTGAGGACAGACTTCCTCATCGTTAAATTTAGCAAAAATTGCTCACCCTTAGAATCATACTACAGAGTTTTTACTTTTAATTAAGTTTTAACTGCTGTTTATGCAAATTCTCCTCTAAATCAGTATCAAACATGTCCTAAAGCCATTCATACATATCGCTAATTCATTCTGTGCTAGACAATCCTGCTGCTGAAGCAATGTCAGCAAAATAGCTGATTATAGTAGATTTGGTTGAGGATCATTTGCAATTTCTGATTAAACTGCTTTTATTGTACTGGGTTGTAATATTAATCAGAAATTAGCTAGGCACTGAAACATGACCAAAACTGATCACTGAATGAGTTTTAAGAAGATCAGACAGAAAAGTATAAATGGGACTAACTTGCAGTGTGTTTATTAAGATTAGCAATACAGCAAAACAAACTACTATTCACAGAAATTTCAATGTTGAGATTTCATTTTATATTACTCAGAAGTAGAGCTCAATAGAGGTTCAAAGGCATGACTTTGAGTTTTAATTAAAATTATACAAGGCTCCAAGGTAAACATTTGTACTTTGTGCTTAAACAGAAGGACTTTATTCTGTGTTCAAATATAAAGCAGGATCAGTACCCTGAGTAATATTTTGCTTTTCTCCTGTAGCAAAGTAATTGCATATGAAGGTCTGAACATTCACAAACTAACCATTCAGTTCAAACTCTGAGTAGTGGATAAAGTTAAAGAAATCAGATGAACATGTTTCAGGCCACTTCTTGTTACGAAAAATAATACAATGATCTTAGTCACTTTACAAATCAGGATATAAAATAACCACCTACTGTCTGGAATAGCATTGCTTAAGCAGATCATTACCTTGTTTCTTTTTCAGTACTGATGACAGAGACAGTTGCAAAGATTTGGAAAAAACATTTCAGGCTTAGCTTCAAAACTTCAGGCTTTTTATAGGGTAATTTAGAAACATTTAAGGAGAGTGAGATAAGGTTCCTTGTCATGACAGTGTCTGCCTTCTACTGTAGCACCATGAAACCCTAGCGACAATATAGTCAAGAACTCTTGACTAAATCTTACTGGAGTGTGGGCGTGCACACTCTCCTCACCATTGTCTGAGCACACGGAGGCAGTGACTCATCTCAGGGACTGATTTCCCCCTGTCTCCCACAGGCAAGGAGGAAGAGGACCTGAGTTTCTTATCAGTGTTTCTTCTGCCTTGCAAGGTTCTCCAGGTACATAGAGGCATATGACCAGTTCAAAATTCTTGAAAGTTCAGAGAGAAACCTGTTGTCTCACAGATGAGCAACCTCATCTTAAGGAGCTGACATACAAAGGCTTAAATTCTGAGCCTTAAATTAAAGTTGACTTTTGAGTGAACTTCCCAACTTGTATTATAGTAGCATGAAATGCGACTGTGAGATTCTTTTCCCAATCTGTATCACATCAGCATGAAATAAGATTGTGAGACTTTTACTCCTACAAATCATACCCAAGTGCAGAATACCAAAATAGTAGCTTCTCAGACATATCTTGGATCCTGGTCAAATCCAAGATGTGCCTGTGTGTAGTGAAACTTACCCACCAGATGTTACCATGCCTTTCTGTCTGCATAATTTGTTTGTTAGATTATATAACAGCAGGACCCTCTCACAGCAAAGATGGAGACCTCACCTACAAGTGGACACACTCCGTAGGACTTCCCAATTGCCAGGGAAAGGCTCTCCAAATCCTTGGCTGTGAAGGGGCTCCCCCACTGATGTACAGGATGCAGATGATGATAAGTATTTGGGCAAGTGGTGATGTTTCTTTTTTAATCACTATGCTTTCTCCTATGTAGTAATGATGAGGTATATCAGCCTGTTTAACTCTGTACTTTGCTTATTCTTCTTTTTCCCTGTTTTAAACTAGAGTAAAATAAGTTAGTTTCTAGTATTCTGTTGGTGTCTGTGTCCTTTTTGCTAGCCGCGTCAACTGACAAAACAGGAGCCTGAAGCAGCTTCCATTTCCAGAGGAAACACCGTTGAGTGGAGAGGGAAAACTTGATCTTCAGAAATCGGCAGTTCTTGTCTCAGGCTGCACTGTAATGCAAAACCCTGAGTTCCAGAAAGGTCAAAAATGGTGCATTTCCCCCACTCTTATTTTCTTATAGTTTTCCAGTGTTTTTGCTCACAACATTAGGATAATGAAAGAAAGAGTCATCTGTGACTTGGTAAAAATAAGCACACAATAAAAACTGTACAATCTTTGCTGAAACCCTAAAGCTAATTAGGCTGTTTAATTAGACTGTCTCTGATTAGAAGTAATCTGTCTGTAAACAAGAATGAGGATGGCAAATGTGCCAAATTAAAATAGTTCACTGATTGCACACTGAAAATCATAAAACTCTTTGTTTCACTCAGTATGTTCTCACAGCTCTGAAAATAAAAAATATATTCCAAAACTATACTTTCAAAGCTATTGCTATTTTGATTTCAGCTGTCAAAATGATTTCATGGAGTTCCCTGATATTCTTTTCCATATATAATTCCTGTAAAACACAGAATAGAGAGATTACAATTCATCAAAAAACAATTGTTTTGCCCCAGTAGGTTTTGGATTCGGTCTCAAAAAAATAGCATTTCTTATTTAGTAAATATATATATATATATATATATAAAGCCTTAGGTTAAACAAGGTGACCTCCAGAACACCCATCACTTAGAAAGATATCTGTTGCAACTAAAGATGTTACCTCGATAGCTTCTACCAAATGTTTTTAAAGTCCTAATACAGATATGTCCCAAAAGTTTATTTTCAGAGTGAGGGCAAATTTTGATGATCTTTTAGTAGTAAGTAGTATACTATTTATCAGTGAAATGTAGGGATTGACATTCTTTTCCATTAGTTTCTGATTAACTTGAAATATTACAGTGACAAATGAGTAGAAAGCTTCTAACATTCTTCATCTCCTCTTGGATAAGAGAGATTAATGAAATTTATTCGAACCACCTTATTTTGGCTTTCATTCAAGTGCTGTGGTAAAGTGATCACAAACTCCTAGTCCATGGGACATTGATGCAAGGTATATCTAAGAGAAATGTTGTCTTTTATTGCTATACCAAGTAAGCAATATGCACTCGGCTTGGTGCAGCACAAGGCTGTTTAGAGAGGTGTAGATACTGCCATCACCCATCTCTGTTTCAGAAATTTGGTTCCTCCTGATGCTTTTAAATGTAAAACTTACATAAGCACCAACCTATGTTACCAATTTTAGACATACACAGACATGTTTGCCAACAGCCTGTGAGCAGAAAAAGTTAAGGACCCAATAGCCCCCCAAGACTGAAATCCAAATCATAAGCAGAAAACCTATGTTCTGTGTTAACAGAGGCAACAAAACTACTTCTTCCAACTTCTTTCTCCACTCATAACCCCTATTTTAACAAGGTGAAAATCAGATGTCTAATCTCAAGGGCTCAACATAATTCTGAGATTTCTGAGGACAAGTGTAGCAAACTTTATGATTTCTGCAGAAGTAAGGATTTACAACAATCTATGCATGATGCCCTGGATGCCCCTCAAACCATTGTAAATGGCCTTGGAGCAGAAGGAATTGGTCTTATACATCAGAAGCTTTCTGCAGAAAGCTTGAAATAAATGGAATAGGGACACTTGGGAAAACCTCTAATTTTGTAACACAAATAACAATTGCATTGTTAGCTATACCTCATGGTCAGTGGATTAAAAAGAGGTGGTATACATAAGGAATCTCCAAAGATAGTGGGTTTTTTAGTAGTAATATACTCAGACCTGACACAAATTAACACAGAAGTACACCTAGAGATTGCAAAATCATAATGTGAAAGCAGTTTTTTGACTGATATAGCAATTCTGTGTCCAGCATCTCTATTTTCATGATAGTCATATTAGTTCAACTCTTCATGGAAGTAGGCAATGCAAATTGTAGCAGTCTTCAATTCAAATGGGACATGGCTAGATAGAGAGTTTTTCCTTGGTAATGCTGGATGGAGATGAGAGAAAGCCAAAAAAAACCTACACAGAAATCTATAGCCACAACATGTCCTAGAAGACAATGGAAGTCAGAGAGGAAAAAAACTATCCAAGTACCTCTCAAATACGTACTGGCTAGAGTTTATTTGGAAGTGAAGTCAGTGGAAAAGCCTTCTTTTGTTCAGTTCTTCAGGGAAACAACTTTATTTTTTAAAATTAAAATTAGAAAATTATGAAAGATAGAAGCATTCATTTCTATTCCCATCTTCAAAGAATCTAGTGGGCCCAAATCTTAGTCAACTGGGTCTAAAGAATTGTAAGCTCTTCCAAAATCTCTTCATCTGAAGGGAAAAAAAAGAAATTGGGAAAAGCAAAGTAAGCCTGTGGACAAGATGAGTATCTCCCATTTTGTACTGTTTCTTTTCACATTTCATTCATTCACATTCATTGTTTGTTTGAGCTTTTCCTAAAACTTTCTCATGTCAGCTGAAATAAAATATTCACTGAATTATTTGCCTTTCAAAAACAAATTTTTCTCTTTGTTTTTACTGGTTTCTTTGGATTGTAAGTATCGCTCCCTTGAGACAGACTGCACAATTCCTAGGGTTTATTTCAAAATATTGCTAGGGTTAGAATAAAATTTGCATTCAAAAAGTGCAGCTATGAGAAGTAGTATATAGACTTTTTTAAAGCCCACAAGCTACTGCCACAGAAGACAATGCTTTTGCATTGGGACAAGCATGTGGAATCTGCCAGTATCACATAAAAAGCATATCCTTACATAGCACAAACTTGCCCTCACTAAAAGAGCACAGGCAAACTTACA
>NW_010314428.1:22419-27424 GCF_000700745.2 Antrostomus carolinensis | reverse complement strand
ATTGCCTCTACCTTTTCATTCAGAGAGAAATAAAATTAAGGGACTACAAAGAAAATCACATCAGAAAGGTTTCAGGTTCTGTGCTTCAAAGAGCCATAGGGTAGATTGTCCAGTTAAGAAAGAAGAGAGGTTAAGGTACCTCCATAGCAGGGGATAGAGAGCTCACAGCAGCAGAAACCCAATTTCTTTTATCTTGAAATCTCTGCAGCATTGCAAGCTGTAGCCTTGGTCTCAGCAAGCCTTTGTGGTCTTTTGGTCAGGACTTCAGACAGGCTCATTAGGACATGAAGCTTTATAGCTGTGCTCCACAGTGCCTGTATTTCAGGAAAGCTTCTTTCTGCAGCTAGCGTGAAATGTTTGGGCCTCACCCTGGAGACTTTGGGTTCTTCAGAAGTCTGCACTGTTCTTTGTTTGACAGCAAGTCCCAGACCTTCCTCCTGCTGAGCATTTTTCATATTGAAAGTCCTCCCCAAGCCAACACTTACCAGAATTGCATCTGAGTGAAGAATATTGAAGTATCATCTCTTCCTCTTTCTAATGAGGAAATGTAGCTCTGAGCAGAGCCCTGGAGGGGGGGCAGGGAGGGAAAAAAGCTAATTTCAACTTCTGCTGGAGGTTTCTTATGTATGCTTTTGTTGTGCCATGGAAGAAAAAAACCCACTATTTCATTCTTCCAAACCCCAATTCTCCATAAAAAAGAAGCATCAAAGATGTTCTGCATTAGTGAATGCAGGCAACTTGGAGAGAAAAAAAAGATCACGGGACAGAATTTAGCTGCACACATCTGTATCTCCTTGTCTACAGACCCAGGTATAGGCAAGTGAGATCCCTCTTATCCTAGTCAGGTGGGCCAGGGGGTCCACTCCTCTCCTTCATGCTCTTCATCCCCATCCTAAATTGGGAGGATAACCTGTTGCCTAACCCAACCATGTGGGTGCCCGTTGGGAGCTGGGGAACCAGCACTGCATTGGCACTCAGCTCCTTTGGAAGGTCCACCACAGGGTGCCGAGAAACCAGGCAAAGGAAACCAGAGAGACTTCCAGCAAAAGTTTGCTTGCTTTCTTGTCTGTTTTGAAATCTCTCCAAAGAACATTGTAATTTCTTGTCTGTTTTGAATTCTTTCCAAAGAACATTGTAATTCTGATGGATCAGCATTTGCAGAGAAAAAAAAAACCAAAAACCTATTTTGCTGGAGAGCTTCTTGCTATTCTATCATAAAGTCATGAACCCGAGATGCTTTCACTTTGTATTTCTTTTAACAAAATTCAGTCAAACATTTAGCCCACGGGCATATCATCATGTACCGGATATTTCACATATATAGAAAATCCAAAGTGGCTTAAGAGATTCTTGGAGGAAATTACTCATCCTATTTTATGTACTAGGTAGAGAATTGACTGATACAATATTAGAAGCACCTAAAAGTGACCCAATACAGCTTTCCCATATATAAGACTCCTGCAGTTTTTAAATCTGATACCTTAAGTCTTTCCAGGGGTAGAAGCAATCACTATAAATTTTACTGTGATGTTGTAAATCCTGAGACTAGATCAGAAGGACCATGAGACAGCAAACCTTAAATCTGTCGCTGGCTAGAAAACCTCCACCTAGGGCTGAAGGCACCAAGAAGTAAATTTTTAGCTCTGTTATAAATGAGTTGAGTGACTTTGTGCAAGTCACTTTGCCTTTCCCTTAGCAAGCACTTCCCCTCATCTCCTTGGCCACCTCGTCTATTTAGATTGTAAACCTTTGAAGGCAAGGACTGCGGTTGCTAGGGCTAGGGCTACTAGGGCTACTCAAAGAGGCTCCAGTTTGCCAAAACTTCTAGGCTTCATCATAACATTACCACTGCCATTAATAAAGATTGAAGGCTGATAACCATACAACATTCCAAAGTACTTTGGCATGGTGATGCCATCTATCAGGTAAAAAAACCTTAACAGTTGTCTCTTGTTTTCTCTTACAGACAGTGCAGACTCTTTAAAACTAATTTGCTATTTAGAATTGTTATAAATATGAAGGAAAAAAAACCCCACTTTTTAAAACCATAAGATCTCATGCTTCAAAATTTCATGGCAGTTATTGTTTAACAAGGAGAGACTTACTCAAAAGACTTTTCCTGGAATCCCCTATTCAAATCTTTCATGAAAAAGGCAGATTAGGAGATTTTTAAGATTCACTTCATGCTTTTAACAAAATACACATTTTGCCCATGTTGTTTCAAGATGAGAATATCAAAACTGACCTGAAATGTCCAATACATTTTCTTGAATCTATAAACAGCACAATAGTGGCACTAAGACGTGACATATCCAGATCATTTCAATGTGAGGTTATTCCCAGGACACCAGAGCTGCCCTAAGGGATGCTGCTCAGGAGGGCTGAAGAACAGGGACACACCTAACGAAGGAAGCTAGCAGGTCTGCAGAGCTCTGGGCTACTTGTCCCCACACAGCCACAGTCTAATCTTGGACACAGAACCTGCTCTGGATCCTCTTAGTATCTTGAGGGGAGGGTGGTGGGGAGCCTCTAGCAGAGTCCCTATGTTCGAATAAGAATCAGACTTTGCCCCACTGGCTTTATAGCATCAGCAAAGCTCAAATCTGCTTTTAACAGCAAAGAATAGGGCCCAAACCAGCTTCTTTTCTTGCAAGTGTGCTACTTCCACACAGAAGGTCAAGAAAACTGCGATTTATCTATTTTCCTTTGCATCTAATAAAAAAATCACAACATAGCACGAGCTTTTATCCTTCTTTTTCCTTCCCTTTAAATTGATCAAAGCTTATTTAGTACAACTGTAAGAGGTTAAAATGTCATTATTTTGCTTTGATAATTGCTTGATGAATAAAGCTATAAAAATGAAAACCAAACATTTCAGTTGTTCCATAGCAGCGCTGATTCAAACGTTTGTTCAGTAGAATGAAATTAATTGTTATGGGGATATTTCCTTCCCCCCCCCGCTCCCCACTATCCTATCACATACGCCTTTTGGAGCTTCTTATCATAGCTATAAATGGAACGAACTCTGGCTGCTTTGCAGATGAACCATATCCCAATTAAAATTTTAGCTCAGAAATGGCTAATGGCTCCTCCTTCTCATAAGCTGAGTTTAAGTCTAAGCTTTGACTTTGAGAATAATAATTTAGTTTTACAGCATGGTGATGTGAATTAAAGAGATCTGCTTCACACCGAATCAAAAGCTCCAAAGTCTCATGAACTACTAATGATAAAAAGATCTGAAACAGCCTTCCTAGAAGTGGAATGAATGCAGCAGTTTCAAAATGCACAGTGCTTGATTAAATATGATGGTTTCAAACTAATTAAACCACTCATCACCCTCCCCAGGGCCCATATCCTGTAAAGAATTCAATTGGACTACTCGGGTAAGTAAAAGGACTCACTTGCTTATGTCTGTGCCTGTTTTGCCTTCTATAAAATTCATGCTCTGCTAAATGCACCCATACTTGTATATCAGTTTTAAAAGGATACGGTCATGATAAATGTTTTTTAATAAAAGAATCTGAATTATTTCCACCATTTCTCTCTTGAATTATTTCCATGGTGAATTTCTTTCTTTCTTGCAAATCTAGTTTAGTGCTCATAAAATATATGTTCCCGGTGGGTATACTAACCATCTGCCAGCATGTGAGCCTGTCCTAGAACAAACACGTGAATCTGTGTTCCTGAATTTCTTAAGTGATCAAATATTATAAAAGAAATGCTATCTAACAACTCCAAACAAATTTCTCATCTATGAGTTTCTCTTAAGTGAAATGCACTGGAGTTCAGCATGAGTAGGAAGGTAATATGACATACTGTAACTGCTACAATCACCCCAACATAAGAATAGATAACGTAAAACAACAGTCAAAGACGCTAATAAAGACAGAAAGCCAAGTACATTACCTAACACACATTTGTTGCACCCTACTGTGTATAAAGTTTATGAATTGTGAAAAGACTCGTAGTCTTTTTTATTATTTCTTTGATCTTGAATTTATGATCAGACTTACACTTGTGTTAAGCCCGGGTACAAATCCTTTCTCTCTATGGTTTGGTCAATAAACATGAACCCCCCTTTTATGTGCACAGAACAAGTGGTTTCTGGTGTCCTACATCTCCTACAGTAGAACTGTGTACAATAAATGATTTTCCGCTTTCAAATGACCACAAGATCCAGCACAAAGAGCCTAAATTTCTGCACAAGACTGACCTATTCAGTGACCAGACTTGACCAAGCAGCAGCACCACAGCAGCGTTTACTGCAATGCCTGAACCATGGAAACTACATTTATGTTTATTTGTAGTTTATCTGACTTACCTGTGTGGTTTGTTTGCTCTCTGTATGACCAAGGTAAACACTTGTCTGTGCATATATCTACCAGATGAACACTTGTCTATGTGAAGCTATAAGCTAGCATCTTCTCATCTAAATATGATCAGGATCTCTGGCCATTGCTGTTCTTTCGCTTTCTATGCATCTCAGTGTTATTTATGATTTACCTCCTACAAGCACAGAAATTCTGTGTGTAATTATCACATGCTTCCTCCTCACTGTATCACTGTTACAGATCTTTGCATTCACAAAGAAAAGGATGATATTATTTAACAGATGTTGCCCCCTAGCAGATATCAAAGAATTACAAGCTCTGCCTGTTAGGAAATAGCTTTTGCCTTACAAAAAATCTGGCAAGTTCATTGCTTATTGAGACTAATAATAAGAAATATTATCCTGTGAATAATTTCTCTAAAGATCTTAATGCATACACTCAAGAAAAGTGAGATTCTATTAAGGATCATGATTATTTCGGGCAATAAGTGAAGTGACTTGTCTCTTACAGGGATCCTAAGTTCTGGTTAAACTCCAAGGTACAGACATGGAGAAAGTTTGGGTGTGTGGAGACTGACATTTCTCCAGATGCTCAGTGCAGCCACACCACAGCTCTCCTGTGATTCTCCCAGGAGCTGTCAGCTCTCTGGAGGTTCCAGCTTGTGGAACCAAGCG
>NW_010314428.1:12868-22382 GCF_000700745.2 Antrostomus carolinensis | reverse complement strand
GGGGGCGGGGAAGTACAGAAAACAAAACCTTAGTCCTTGGAACTGTATGGGTAGTCCTGAAAATGTGAGCCCTAGCATCTCGAACTCCAGAGTGCAAATAGAAAGCACTGCAAATTGAATGTAAAAATACCTCAAGAAGTTTTAGTGTCTTCTGGGGTACGTCCCATGATTTTAAGCTCTTGGTTTTGGCACTGCTATTGAAATCATCGGAGCGCTCTAACAACAGCCAGCTGCAAGCCTGAGAGACTCACTGGAGGCAATGTGGCAGGAAAGAGGAGAAGGAAAAACAGGGGCAGGAAAAGAAGATGATAAACCTTTTAACATTTTTGAATCCTAACTAGAAGAGGGAGAGAGTAGAAGAGAATTCTCCTTTGCAGCATTTCCAAAGGTTGCATTGGTGAGTGTTTCATAATTCTCTTAGGAGATACAAAACGTTTTTTCCTTGAAAATTACTCTGTAAAGATGACGGAGCTGAAAGGAATGCCCTGAATTTGCATCTTCATCTTTAGTTTTGTTTTCCCCCTCCTCAACTTTAATTACCACTTAACAGCTGCTACTTGGTTTTTATTATCATCAGCTTTTAATTATTACTTCATATTTAGCCTTTGGCAGCATTAATAAGCCCCAAATCTTCCATGATTTTTTTTTTTAGTTTTCCAATATGCTGCATTTATTGGAAAATACATAAAAACACTACGAATGAGAAGAGCATGGTGGATTGCTGCAGCCCTGCTTGCTGGATTGCAACTTGGTGTTCCCATTGTCTCTTGCCACCAGATGTCAGTGCTACATAAATTATATGACACACCAGCATATAGTGACACTTCCAAACCACACAGAGCTGGGCAATAAAGTAGCTAGGCTTGAAATCTCACCCTCAACACAAGACACAGCCATGGATTACACTGTGAGTAAATCTCCTTTCACGTGTTGTGGAGAAGGTGCTATGTTTGCCCACAGTTTATTGTCACCCCATTTATTACTTTTATGTATTTTAGGTAAGAGAAACAAAAAATAAGCAAAATAAACCTGAGGAAATGTGGACTGGATGATTGGGCAGTGAGATGGATTTGGAACTGGTTGAAGGACAGAACTCAGAGAGTTGTGGTCAGTGGGACAAGAGTCTAGTTGGAGGCCTATGGTGTCCCCCAGGGGTTGGTACTGGGTCCAGCCCTATTCAGTATATTCATCAAAGACCTGGGCAAATGGACAGTGCACCCTCAGCCAGTTTGCTGATGACACTAAACTGGGAGGAGTGGCTGACACACCAGAAGGCTGTGCTGCCATCCAGAGAGACCTGGACAGGCTGAAGAGTTGGGCAGAGAGAAGCCTAATGAAATTCAGTAAGGACAAGTATGAAGTACTGCATCTGGGGAAGAACAACCCCATGAATCAGGACAGGTTGGGTGCTGACCTGTTGGAGAGCAGCTCTGGGGAAAAGGACCCGGGAGTCCTGATGGACAATAGGCTGACCATGAGCCAACACTGTGCCCTCGTGGCCAAGAAGGCCAATGGTCTCCTGGGGTGCATTAAGAAGAGCATGGCCAGCAGGTTGAGGGAGGTTCTCCTCCCCCTCTACTCTGCCCTGGTGAGGCCTCGCCAGGAGTATTGTGTCCAGTTCTGGGCTCTCCAGTTCAAGAAGGACAAGGAACTACTGGACAGAGTCCAGCACAGGGCTACTATAACATGATGATGGGATTGGAGCATCTACCATATGAGGAAAGGTTGAGGGAGCTGGGCCTATTTTGCTTGGAGAAGAGGAGGCTGAGGGGGGACCTCTTCAGTGTTTATAAATATCTAAAGGGTGGGTGTCAGGAGGATGGGGCCAGACTCTTCCCAGTGGTGTCCAGTGACAGGACAAGGGACAATGGTCACAAACTGGAAAACAGGAGGTTCAACCTAAACATAAGGAAAAACTTCTTTACTGTGAGGGAAACAGAGCCCTGGAACAGGCTGCCTAGAGAAGTTGTGGAGTCTCCATCTCTGGAGACATTCAAAACCCACCTGGAGGTGTTCCTGTGTGATCTACTCTAGGTGATCTTGCTCTAGCAGGGAGGTTGGACCAGATGATCTTCAGAGGTCCCTTCCAACTCCTACCATTCTGTGAAAGTTTATAGAAGATGGTTCCCTTTTAGGGGATAAAAAAAGAAATTCTATTAAGTGTTTCATTTCCAGCTGCTACCTGTGGAGGTAGGAATCATACAAACCAATCTTTCTTCAAGTGTTGTAATCTGGTCCCAAATACCTGTCTCCTGTCATCAGAGACATTTGTGTGATTCCTAAAATAACCAGCTGACTTGGCAGAGGCACCAGTACGCTCCAAGCACTACCCTTTGGTGGAGAAGCACTCTGAATAACCAACAACCACAACTGGTAGTCACAGAAATATCAATAAAAAGAGAAAAACAGAGAAGATGAACCATCCCTGAATCATAGAATCATGGAATGGTTTGGGTTGGAAGGGACCTTAAAGATCATCCAGTTCCAAGCCCCCTGCCATCAGCAGGGACACCTTCCACTAGACCAGTTTGCTCAAAGCCTCATCCAACCTGGCCTTCAACACTTCCAGGGAGGGGGCAGCCACAGCTTCTTTGGGCAACCTGTGTTGCCCACATGCTGAGTTTATTTTTCCTTCTGGGCCCAGAGCATCCATGCAGGTCTCTTTCCTTTGCTCCCCATCAGGAGGAACGAGCTGACCATCACTCTACCACTGAGGGACTTTCACACACCTGTATTTTTGTGATAGACCTTTCTGATGTGTGGAAGAATGGCTGTTTTCCTCTGCACCAAGCTTTTCAGTAATTTCTTCCAAATAAAGTGTTTGCTTCTATGGAGAAGCTCTTTTCTATGCACAATGAATATTGAGACAGTATATATGTTTCACAGAATCACAGAATGTTGGGGATTGGAAGGGACCTCGAAAGATCATCCAGTCCAACCCCCCTGCCAGAGCAGGAACCTCAATGAGATCACACAGGAAGGTGTCCAGGTGGGTCTTGAATGTCTCTAGAGAAGGACACTCCACACCCTCCCTGGGCAGCCTGTCCCAGGGCTCTGTCACCCCCACAGTAAAGAAGTTTCTTCTCAAGTTTAAGCAGAACCTCCTGTGTTCCAGCTCACACCCATTGCCCCTTGTCCTACCATTGGGCATCACTGAGAAGAGCCTGGCTCCAACCTCATGACATTCACCCTTAACATATTTATAAACATTAATAAGGTCACCCCTCAGTCTCCTCTAAGCTAAAGAGACCCAATTTTATATCTTATCAGCCTCTCAATTTTCAGCAATAAAATGTATTGTTAATAAGTTTAATAATGCTATTAATAATGCCTGTATTCACAGGGATGAATACAGTACATAAAATACATTACTGGAACAAATTACTGTGCTAATTTGTCAACACACTAGACCAACCCAAAATCATTCTGGATGTGCACACAGCTGGGTAACTTTGAAAATCTGAGTATCCCTGATGGTAAGCAAAGCTAGCTACTGTTAAACTCATGAAGTGGGTTTTTTGTTTATATTTAATTTACTACAAAATTATGAAGCTCTTTCTTAACTGATCATCATCCCTCTAATCTACTAATTATTCCAGCTCCATAATAGAGAGAGTACTTTATAGTCTGATATTCCAAAATTGCTTTCATGTTCAATTACTTATAATTATACAAACAAGACTAAAATTGATGATCTGTGCACATAATTATAGATTCTGCAACTCAGCATAAGCAAATAAAGGAAACTACCCTTATTATGACAACAGAGTTTCTAATAGTCAGGCACTGCAAATTTAATTGCAGTAAATGGTGGATGGTACTATTATGTAATTAATAACAAAACTGTTAATTTCAGGACAATTAAATGATTACGTGGGCAATGGAGCTCACTTTTGGAGCAATCTTTTTGTACGTTATGATGAAGGAACCCTACCAAATTCAAAAGCTGAGCACGTGAAGTTGAACAATGTTTTTTCTTCCTTCAGGATAATTAAATATATCATGACAAAATGATCTGTGGAACAGCACTGATAAAGTGACTGCTAGTGGCATCTGCACTACAAACCATAATTTTCAGAAACCCATTTTAGATTCTTTCCTCTTATTTTGTCCGTTTTACCAAACTGATAAGGAAAGACCAGGTTTGCATTAACAAAGATCCAAACAATGAACCAAACACCCTGTTGCCTTTCTCAGAAACACAGCTGCCTCTTCCAAGGGAGACGATTACCTCAAATTTGCAATAAAATAAGATACAACTAAAGGGACTTAATACCCTGACAAGTGAAAGAACAGAACAGGTACTGCCAGAAGGCACATGCAGATGGCACTAGAAGGATAAATTCACAGACTACTATGAGGAAATAAATCCAAGTTCAATACAGCCCTTTATAGGCATCTTCACACTGATTGTTTCTTTAACAAAATTTCTTTTCTAGGATATAAAAGGAGTTACTAGGCTACAATCTTCCAGGAAAGAAAACTGTCATAACAGAAAGGTTTAACAATTGTGACTTGATTAATGAGACTGGGTATGAGTAATTCAGTGAGTTGTCCACAATTTTAATATCCTTTTACAAGGCATACTTTCACATTTAACTTTTAACTTGCACATCTTTAAGACCGTAACAAAACTGCCATTGACTTTAATGGTGCAGGATCAGAGCCTGTGGACAAGATGAACTGACTTGATTACATCTTATTTTCTGGATCATTAAAACATCAGGAAACTAATTGATCCTTTCTTTTCCTACATTATCAAGCCTTCTGATGAGTAAAAAAAAAAAAGATTTAAACTTGAGTAACAAGTAACTGAATACACCATCTTACTATAGATGGCACTACAGGGAGAGGCACACTTTTCCTTTACCCAAACAGAATGGTAGCAGCAATTAGATTCCCATTAATGCTAAATCATCTGCTAATGGAAAAAAATACACCTCTCTGTAGCTTTTCATGGCTGCCACGTAGGTAATTCTTTAAAATGAAGGCTCTCAAGTCACAAGATCTATTAAATTTTGAACTTTTTTTTTCCCTCTCTACATTATTGAAAAGCAATTTCCTAACCCATACATCAGTCATGAAATATTGAAGAACAGGGCTAGATGTTCCTAAGTGAAGGAAAGTGAGCTTCTGGCTTCTAAGGAAGCGAAGAGCTGTGCTGGAGGAAGACAAACACTGGACAGTGGTGACCTGAGGAGAGATGCTATGATAACAGAGACCTCATTTAACAGTTGAACTAGTACAATGGCTTTCTGCTGCCAAAAGGCACCTATCTTCCTCCTCCTCCTTCTTCTCCCTGTGGGCAGCTTCCCTTGTGTGGCTTATTAATCAAAAAAAAATTAGTGCTATGATAACAAAAATGAATAGCTTACGAATAGCCAAGGTATCACAAAGGAATTAGGTAGGACCTCGTATCTGTCTGAGAGCTGGCAATAAGGCAGAGTGGGAATACTGCTTGGATGGAAAGTAGTCACTAGGTTAGCTCTGCTGCACCACAGAACCCGTGTGATTTAACTGCAAAAAAAAGGGAAAAGGAAAAAGGAAAAAAAAAAGGGAAAAGGAAAAAGGAAAAAAAAAGGGAAAAGGAAAAAGGAAAAAAAAGGGAAAAGGAAAAAGGAAAAAAAGGGAAAAGGAAAAAGGAAAAAAGGGAAAATGAAAAAAGGAAAAAGGGAAAAGGAAAAAAAAGGGAAAAGGAAAAAAAGGAAAAAAGGGAGGAAGGGAGAAAGGGAGGGAGGGAGAAAGGAAGGAAGGGAGAAAGGAAGGAAGGGAGAAAGGAAGGAAGGGAGAAAGGAAGGAAGGGAGAAAGGAAGGAAGGGAGAAGAGAGGGAGGAAAAAAGAAGGGAGAAAAGAAGAAGGGAGAAAAGAAGAAGGGAGAAAAGAAGAAGGGAGAAAAGAAGAAGGGAGAAAAGAAGAAGGGAGAAAAGAAGAAGGGAGAAAAGAAGAAGGGAGAAAAGAAGAAGGGAGAAAAGAAGAAGGGAGAAAAGAAGAAGGGAGAAAAGAAGAAGGGAGAAAAGAAGAAGGGAGAAAAGAAGAAGGGAGAAAAGAAGAAGGGAGAAAAGAAGAAGGGAGAAAAGAAGAAGGGAGAAAAGAAGAAGGGAGAAAAGAAGAAGGGAGAAAAGAAGAAAAAGGAAAAGGGAAAAAAGGAGAAAGGGGAGAAAGAAAGGGGAGAAAGAAAGGGGAGAAAGAAAGGGGAGAAAGAAAGGGGAGAAAAGAAAGAGAGAAAAGAGCTTTGCTGCAAGACATTGTATCATCCTGGGACAAGCTTTTGGCTAAAAAACTCAACCCACTCCCCCTAAAAAAACCCCAAACCCTAAAACCTACAATAACACATTTACACCATGATACAAGCAGTAGGGTGAGAAGGTCTGAAAAATAGAGTCTTAAAGAAGTGCCAAGACAAGTGAAAAATCCATCTCTCATGCAATGTCGAGGCTGACCACAAGATGGAGGGGAAGTTTAAAAATTGAACTAAAATCTAACCAAGAGCAGAACTGTACCCATGTGCAGTCACTGCTAATGCCATCTAATTGACAAGCGAGGGTTATTAGCAGCATGAGGATTTCTTAGCTCCTTGCTCTCTGCTCTGCAGCCTGGGATGCAATCAGTACAAAGTAAATATTGTACTGCCGTGGCACAGTGGGATTTCATTTGGGGTGGAATAAAGGACTGCAGCACTGTGTCAGGAGCAGCCTTTGATTCCTGCCTCGGATTCTGGACCCATAGAGCACAACAAGCTGTGATCAGTTATGTTGCTCCTCTCCTGGCTCTGGGGGATGATTACTCTTGAAATAATTAATTAGTAGACAAGAAAAAGCAAAGATCTCCTTATTCATTAATGTTTCAAATCTGCGCACTAGAAATGTCAAAACTAGTTCAGGAGTAATTAGTCAACAAGTTGCCCCACACAGAATTGGAGTTGAACACAATGAAAATTATTACTGTGCACAACCCCACAAAGCTGTGAATATTGATACACCTTTAACCAACAGAAAGGATCTGCAGGGGGAATAGGTTTCCCCAAAAAAGGGAATAGGACCCTTTTTTGGGTCCTTTTTGTGCAAGATGAAAGGTTAACGTTAAAGCAGGAACAGCCCTCAGTGCTGTGGGTTAGTTCTTTCAGAAACATTGCAAGATTTTCTTCTTTGATGGAGATCTAAGGACCCCACAATCTAAATAGCGAGGTTCCCTCACATGTAGGAAGGAGGTGTTCGTGCACATACTCCACAGGCAGGGAAACAGAGGTACAGAAAGACCAAGATACAGGTCCTCTAACGCATTGGGGTGATGTCCCAAGGAGGTACAGGCTGTATCTAAACCACACAACCTGCAAGTACTTCCTTGGTATCAGGTTTGCACCTGCACATATCCTAATTCCACGGTAGGATAAGACTTCCTTTGGTTCCCTGTATTTCCACCAAAGGGAAATGCAGGCACGTAGGCTCTGGTAATGCCCAGCCACATCCTACATGGAAGAGCCAGGAGTCTGGCACATGCTGTGCATGGCAAGATCCTACCATGCAGATTAGTGCCAGTGGCACAGATGACAGAATTGCCTTGACTGGGAAAAACCTTTAAGATCATCAAGTCCAATCATCACAGGCTCCCCAGGGAGGTGGTCATGGCACCAAGCCTGACAATATTCCAGAAGCATTTGGACAACATGTGCCCACATGGTCTGAATCTTGGGCTTGTCCTATGCTGGGGCAAGAGTTGGACTTGATGATCCTTGTGGGTCCCTTCCAACTCACAACATTCTATGATTAACCACACACTGACAAGTCCCCGACTAACCCATGTCCCTCAGCACTATGTCTACAAGACTCTTCAATCCTCCATGGATGGGGACTCCACCACTGCCCTGGGCAACCCCTTCCAATGCCTCAGAACCCTTTCAGGAAATAAATTCTTCCTCAGATCTAATCTAAACTGCCCTGGGCACAACTTGAGGCCATTTCCTCTTGTCCTGTCACTTGTTACGTGGTGGAACAGACCGACCCCCACCTCTCCGCACACTCTTTTCAGGGAGTTGTAGAGAGCCAGAAGAAGCAAAAGTTTCCAGGCCCTTCCTAGACACTGACCTACTCTTTGAGCACTTGGCGATTACAAGTACTAACGTGGAATCCTGAATCTGAACAATCTCTATTGGTTACTATAGCAGCCCTTTGTGTTCAGTCCAGAGGTCAGGCGGAATCATGGGCATTACATGCAGTGAAGACTGAAGATATGCAGGTCACGATCATACCAGATAACATGGCCATAAGTGGGGAGAAAGATGAGAAGTATTAAACTGCCCTAAGCTGTGTATGAGATGTTCACACACAATAACCAATCTGGTTGCAAGTTTTTGCAGACGGAGGATCACATACCAATCCATTGTGTGCCTGACAGGTGAGCCCAAACCACTTTTCAGAGATATCCTTCTAGGTATACCATGTTCACCTTCCTGCTAACCATCATTCCGATGTACGAGAACTTGGGATGCGCGAGTGGAAACATGGACTCAGTAATGGAGAATGGTCTGAAACCAAGTGGATGATTCCTGTAGACTAGGGAATATCATGAGGACAGGCTGAAAGAGTTGGGGCTGTTCAGCCTGGAGAAGAGAAGGCTCTGGGGAAATCTTATAGCGGCCTCCCAGTACCTGAAGGGGCTACAAGAAAGCTGGGGAAGGACTTTTCATAAGGGCAATTAATGACAAAACAAGGGGAAATGGGTTTAAGCTGAAAGAGGGGAGGTTTAGATTAGATATTAGGAAGAAGTTCTTCACTGTGAGGGTGGTCAGACACTGGAACAGGTTGGCCAGAGAATCTGTGGATGCCCCGTCCCTGGAAGTGTTCAAGGCCAGGCTGGATGAGGCTTTGAGCAACCTGGTCTAGTGGAAGGTGTCCCTGCTGATGGCAGGGGGGTTGGAACTCGATGATCTTTAAGGTCCCTTCAAACACAAACAATTCCATGATTCTATGATTCTATGAAAGTCTTTTTCTAGCATAGAGATTCAGGAAACACAGTGGAAACTCCCTCTGCACAACACATATACGGTGTCTTTCACTGGTACGCGTTTACAACCACCTTTTTAAGTCCAAGATTATTTTGGTTCACGATATATAAATATAGAAGTTTGGACACAAGGCAGGGACGCATAAGAATCTTGCTGCTCACTCTTTAAAATCACTCTACACAATAACCCAGTTACACTTATCAAAACTCAGATGAAAACTGCAATATATGGGCAGAGAATAGTTTTCTTCAATGTAGGTGAAACTGAGCAGCACAGTAATCAGATAAAGTTGCTTTTGGACACACATAGTTTTTCCTCTTGAGACAGCTGAGTTGTAATTCTAAATATTTCTCTAAGCTGGCAGGTGATAGAGATGCTAGCAGAAAGTTGTTAAATCATTTCCTCACATAATTTCATTCCTGTTATAGCTGAAAATAAACATAAAGAACAAATATCTGGCAAGTCATAAAGGAGGACAATTCTTTCTCATATTAAATACTTAGTCTGCCTTTC